>NC_056737.1:779390262-779491554 GCF_019279795.1 Protopterus annectens | reverse complement strand
AGTTTCTGTGGTGCTATTTGTTAACATCTTTAATATTAAGGAAGCTAGGTGCTTTGGCTATTTTTTGGTTGGTTACAAATAGGATTGCTTTTGTTTTTGAGGGATTGAGTACAAGTTTCTGTCCTATTAGCCACTGCTTGAGGGTTTGGAGGTCATCTTGGAGCTGAGTTTGCATAAAAGAGTGGGATTTGTTTGACATGTAGATGACCACGTCATCTGCATAAAGAATTAGAGGTATCTGAGGATGATCAGATGGGGGTTTGTTAATAAATATGGAAAATAGCAGAGGGACTAAAGTGGAACCTTGGGGGACTGCTTTCATAACAGGAGCTGTTTTAGAGTAAGTGGTGCCTACTTTCACTTTGAAGGCTCTCTTAGTGAAGAAGTCCACAAACCAAGTTTTTGCATCACCACTAATGCCTATTTTAGTCAATTTGTCAAATAGTAAGCTATGGTCAATTAGATCAAGGCCTTTTGTGAGGTCACTAAAGATAGCTCCTGTCAGGTTGCCTTTGGCCATATTGGATGGGATGTCATCTGTGAGGGAGTACAGAGCTGTTATGCTGCTGCATCCAGACCAGAATTCATGTTGGTTCCTGGATAGAAGATAGTATTGCTGTAAATAAGCAGTAATTTGGTTGTTGAGAATTTTTTCTAGTATTTTCCCTATAGTGGGAAGTATTAAGACAGGACCAAATTGTGAAGCAGTAGTTGACTTGTACAGTTTTGGAAGAGGTGTGACAATTGCTGTTTTCCATATCTAATGCATAATCTCATTAGTTAAGCAGAGGTTGTACATGTGAGTGAGAGGGTGGGTGATGATGTCTTTAAAAAGGTGAATGAACCAAGGGGCTAAGTTATCTGAACCAGGGGAGTATCTATTTGTATTTGGTCCAGTTGTGTTTCAGTCTCTTTGGCGCTAATCCTTTTAAACTGGAATAGTGGAATATAAAGGGAAGTGGCTTGGTGGTTGGTAGGTTTGTGTTTGTGTGTGACAGGTTGAAGAAGTCAGTGCATGAGAGTTTGTTTGTGGAGGTATTAGAGCAGTTCAGAGAAGTGAAGTTTTGTTGCATTTTTCAACCAGCCAACAAGCTGATTTCTCTTCAGAATCTTTTAGGTTTGGCTAAAAGTGAGGTTTGTTTGTTTTGGTAGTGCTTGTTTTTGTGTCTGCAGATGGATTGCTTGGCTGGTTTGCATAGTGAGGTATATTTGGCTTGGGAATCTGTGGAGGGGTTGCATTTTCAATTGTGTCATGCTTCATCAAGTAATCTGCGTATGTGTTTGAATTCATTAGATATCCAGTCATGTTTTTGAGATCAAAGTAACCTTTGTACTAAGAGAAAGAATTTGTTTTGCAAGTGCAGTAGGGTATTGGTAAGGTTAGTAGCATCCCATAAAGGATATTTTTGTATACATTACACCAACTGATTGTGAAGTAAAACTTGGCCTACAGCCCTGACCTAGATTTAACATGTAATGGGAGAATGGATTAGTTATCTTTATGAACCAGTCTTTTGTGAATTGTGTTTTGCAAGCCACGCATGGCTTATGCTTGAAAATTACTTGGGACAGTCACCATTCTGTATTCTGGTTGCTTACATTCAGCTAAGCCTCAGTGAGTCCTGCTTGAAAAGCAATGTAAGCTTCTGATATTATTAGCGATGAAATGAATTAAGAACGAGTAAATTCTTTATTGTTATCAGTCTAGATGGCAGAAGCAGGCCTGGGTAATGAACTCATTTTGGGATCAAGGTGTTGGTCGTGTGAAATTAAAACATCATAATAATAAGTATTTTTATTGCATTCAAATATATTGCAAGTTTTGTTTTTTCATTCTGATGCTTCTTGTCTTTGTAGTTATAGACTGATAAATATGTACTTTGTCCCAAGCAAGCTGATGCAACATTCATTTTAGGGTCATATCACTCACTGTATTGACAACAGCTGCATAGTTTCAAACTACTGAATCCACTTGTATTTTGCAGGACTTCATGAACTTTGTTGTCTGTGCCAAAAATATGGAGACCTGGCTGTGCAATCAAGGCTTTCATTATTTTTTAAATATATTTGCACTGTGAATATCTTGCAGTAGTGTATGATTTATACTTCATCCAACTTAGCTTGCAGCAACATTCTTCTCCTCCACTTCTGATGTAGTAAACTGTCTGTGCTACTTGGATATACCATAAACACCTTGATACAAAGCAGAGCGTACCTAGATAGATATTACAGTGTGTGTGTGTGTCTGTGAAAGGAGGATATGCAGAAAACAACAGTTTTTTAGGGGTTCATAGGTTGGTAGCAATAACTGCCCCTGCCCCCCATTTAGCCTTGCCAATTAGCCCTTATCCCTCTGAGACTCAAACAACCCTGCCTTGTGTTTCTGTAAAGGCAAACCTTAAAAACCCTACCCCCTGGAGTAAGTCTTCCTCCAGGCTTTTATTTTATTTTATGTACACTATAATACAGTGGGAATGAAATAAGAGAAAAGAAAATAGGGAGAATGTGTGAATGTGACTGTTGACTGATAAGGCAGGAAGCTTAAGTTTGAATGTGGGTATTTTTTCATTTCACTTTTTCATCTCCTACAGTAGGAAGTAAGTCTCTTTTCACTGGGATGTATTGCAATGTCCTGCCTACAAATATACAGTGACTTCTCAAAGAATGGGTTATCAAACTGACAGGCCACAGAGAATGGAATAATCAATATTTGAGGTGTATAATCAAAAACATTGTTTTTTTTTAAAAGAAACAAAAAACTTTAATTACTATTAATGGTGACTAATGAACAATTTTTACATGAATTTAAGCTTTAATTAAGACAAAACTGTTTATGGATTCTACATCAGAATTTTATGAACTACTGAACAAGCTCCACAGTGACTAAAAAACAACACCTGACACACACACTAAAATGAAAATGAAGCTCATTTCACTTTCCGAGCATCAGTCCTTGGCTCATGCTCATCTTGTGTCTTCTAATAATAGCAGGATTCTTCTTTACTAAGTTTGGTGACAAAAAAAAAAAAAAAAAAAAAAAAAGTCCTTCTTGAATATAGCAGACAGATTTACCAGATGCATCCCATTTCAAACTGGCTTCCCTTCAGTCTGACATTGCAGGACTCCCTGTCTGATTATAGATCATTGGTTATTGCGCTTGCTTTTAGATAGGATTCAGACTGTGTTCACTGACTTCAAAATACACAGACACCTTTGCAGTCATTATTATTACTGGGATATTAATCACTGACTGACATACCTATTTGTATACATTCAGTGAAGGATATTATGTACGTGCTTTTACTTTGATTCTTTCCAGAGAGTGTGAGTCATGTTCTAATTCTCACTGAGTAAAGTATTCATGGTAAGAAATGAAGAAAAATAGTATTGTCAGTGGAAATATAATAAAGCAGGAAAATGCAACACACAGAAAAGTTATAATGGCTGGAGTTTACATCACAAGTTGATGGGAATTAGACAAATGGTTGTTGTTGTTTGTCTTTCGGCTTTTTCCCGGTAAGGGGTCACCACAGCGGAACTCCGGTCCGCTAATGATTGGCACTAGATTTTTTTTTTTTTACGAAACGCCGAGGTGCCAGCTTGATGCCCAACCTTCAATGAAGGCATGCCCATTTACGCACGCATGTCTTTCGAACGCTACCCAACCATGGGGAGGACATGCAGACTCCACACAGAAGGCACTTCCAAGCCAAGCCGAGAATCGAATGGAAACCTCTTGCTGTGAGGTAACAACGCTACTGCCATACCACAGCGGCATGTGGAATTAGACAAACAGTATGTGCATTTTGCTTGATGGCTTCACATAGAAAAAAAATTTCTAAGATGTTTGCTAAGGCAAATGTAACTCTGTAGGCCATTGACCAGACAACACAACTAAGATATACACATCTATACCTTGTCCTATGCAGTGAGAAAAAAAATCTCAGAACAATGAAAGAAAGGCGTTTACAGGTTATATGGATACAGAAACCAAACCAGCAAGATCACTTAGACTGATTATTTTTTACCTATTTAGTTGTGTTTGATAACTGTGTTTGCTCACCTGTGCTGACCCCATTTTCAGTATAGACATATTGTAAACATATCCATGCTATAATGTTGCAATAAATATGCACAAAATCAATTTTGTTTGATATCTAAACATACAAATGCAGTATACAGGTAAAAACAACTAATTTGATTTCACAGAATTTTTTAGTGTCATGATTATTTTGTTTTGTAAAATGTTTACAATTAACCCTTTGTATCAATGTGTAACTGTACATTTTTATTTTATATTTTAGCTATATGCTACCCTATTGCTGATATAACTCTTTGTAATAATAATAATTGAACATTATTCTTTGTGCTTTTTTCCCTCTGGGTCTACACTAAAAATGGTCTTTTCTGTCCAAACAGACTTTCCTAGTTAACAATAGTATGCAAAGTATGCAAACATAAAAATAATTATTACTGATTAAATAAAATATGAAGGCAGTCCAGCTGAAATTGATTTGAGAAGTGTTATATATTGTAGTGGGTTGTACTTGTATGTGACTTTGGTAATGGGAGTCTATATTAATTCATGCATGTTTCATCTTGGGGAAAGATTGCACCTAACAGAGTTGTATAAGTATTAATACCATTGTTTACCCCCAAACAATTTAGCACCTCATAATTAAGCAAGAATGAGAATATGTATTATTTTTATAAAATTCTATTGTAAACGTGGAATGGGTGGGTACAGATAAAATAATACAACCTGACAGAGATGTGTTATTATTGGCCAGTAAGATATGTGAAAATAATTTATAGTGAGAATTGTCTGGCTATGGTAAGAGAGTAGAACCACATCTACCAGAACTGATTTTTTAGGGTAAAAATTCTTGAAATTAAGTTACTACACAGTGGAATTTACTATTATTTTATTTGTAATACTGCAGTAAGTTTTAAAATGTAGTGTGTATTTGTAAGGAATTAATTTGGAAGGCTAGGCATTCCAGATATTGGGTATTTAATGTTTTCTCCCTTTTTTAATTTCTCCAAATATTTTGGGTTTCTAATACCATGATAGGAATGGACCCTATTCCTAAGTTAACGTATGATTAATGTTCCTGAAATTAGTGTTGTTTCAATCTTTGATGTCAGCCAGAAGTGCTGTTCGCAGTACCCACAATGTGCCCAGTACTGACTCCATCTCCGATTCATATGGAGTTACATGTATCGGTAACATATCTAAATATGATTGTAGATACTTTTTTATAAGATCCGTTGCTCCTACTGCTATTGGAACTCTCTGTGTATCTTCTACATTGCTCTTGTTTCTGCCCACAAATCCTAATATTCTATGACTTTGTGTCTCTCTCTGTATGTAAGACACTGTAGTCATTGGGTGTAGCGATTTCAATGATCAATGCTACTTTTCTGTTCTTTTCACGGACCTATATATCTGGTTTTGTTGCATCTGTCTTTTGAATTGTTGGTGACGGGTGATCTCATGTGATACAGACTTCATTATTTTCTATGATGCTTTGTGGCTCATGTTTCCAATGTTTTTCAGCTACTTCAATATTATAATGTTTGTACAATGTCCAGTGCAACACTCCTGCCACAGTATTATGCCTTTTAGTATAGAGTCATTCTGTCATTAATATACCACAACCAGCAACAAGGTGTGCAACTGTTTCTAATTTGGTTTTACAAAATCTATATTTGTTTGTTTCTCCCACATGTTCAATAGACTTTGTAAACCAATGTGTATGTAGCCCACTATCTTGGGCCACCAATATTAATCTTTCATCTTTTGGTTTGAATTCACCTCTCCTTAACCATTTCTGCATTCGATCCTGATCAACATGCGGTTCTTCCAGCAGTTTTCTATAGTTGCAACTATAATTATACATTTTTCCACATCTTGCCTTCTTATCTGATCCTTCACCTTATATTCTTTCTTTTGTTTTTTTTTTTTTGGCACAAACATTTTATCATCTTTTGGTTTGATTTCGGTTTAGTGTCAGTACGTTTTGTCATACGAAGTTTAAGGGGTGTTTTTATCTTGGCAGTTGTGATAGTAAATCAATTGTGAAAATACTACCCAAGGATTTTAGCAATACTTTTAGAATGGTCTGTGACAGGACATGTTTACCTTAGCTGAGAATCCTGGAAATGGTTTCTGGTGTGAGGTAGATATGGGGAATATAATAAGAAGGATAACTCAAGACAATATCGACAGTAGGTGGACCATACAATGTTTAACTGCAGATTGATTGTCAATGCAAAGAAGACATTGTTTTATAACACAACCCCCAACAGTAATAATTTCCTTTGAAGAACTAAGAACTGGCATACCAGGGAATAGGTTTACAGTGAATTATGTTATATTAGGTGACTGGCATAGAAAAAAATTAAGCCAATCATTAATTCTCAGTGAAAGTTAATAAACATGCTGCTTTTATACTGCACCTCTTTCATTAGGCACATTGTTTTATTCAAGCTCTTCTGAGCTTCATATGCAAAACTGTTAAGCACAAATGAAACTTTTCACAGTTCTGTGTGGTCCATTGAGTAATGCCTTGCATACCAGTAACTATATTTAAAACAATACAAAACACACATGTTTTTTAACTGAAGACCAACTCAGTTTTTATTAACCATGGTTATATCCTTTACATTCTTATGCAGTGAAAGGCATGGATTCTATTTTTCAAGTATAGCTTATTTTCTTCCAGTGAAGTGTACCTTTGTTTATACCCTCCGTGCCTCTGGTAATCTTGTTTTGATTTACAAAAGCTTTTTGCCATGACCAATCAGTAAAACATTTTTGTGACTGGGGCCCGGTATGATTTCATTTGATACAAATGCCACCTTGTTTTACAATGTATGTAGCAAGATATAATATTTCAGTACTTAATTACTCATCTTGGGAAAATAAATGCATTGAAATACAACTGCATAATACTGTCAGTATAGGAAAATACATCTCAGGAGGGCCTGAATATTAATTAGGCTAAAGATTTTCCAGTTTTACTTTACTCAGGAAAGGTATATATTTTGGAGCGGAAAATATTCTCTCAAGCTATGTTGTACTTTTCTTCATGGATGTTGCTATTCTGAATTTTTATGCTGATCTATGCAGCTGCCTTTTTATGCTGTTACTATTATGGTATGTCTCCCATCAGAAGAAATGTGTTGCATTATGTTTAGATATTTATTCTGTAGACAAATAGCTTTTGATAGTCTGTCTGGTTCCTAAATAATGAAACAGCATTTGATGGCATGTAGTTGAGTATGGAAACTACTCATAGAAAGTTAAAAGAAATGAAAAGTTATCTGACTGCATACATGGCAACTAGACAAAGAGTGGTGGGTTAATAAATAAAGACCCACAGCAGAGAAAGTACAGGCATTTCTACAGTATTTGGGTAAGGATTTAAGTAAAAGGAAAAGCAGTGTCTCTGTGGAGGTAACAACACTACTAAAGAGCATCACTCCGAATGAACAAACTAATGTAAAAAGGTAATGCAGAGGTCCTACATATGGGGAAAATGGAGATTAAGGTGGAAAAGCATGAAGAAAGGCAGGGAGAGAGAAAGGCACCTGGAGCACTAAAAGAGGTGAAAGTAAAAGAGGAAAGAAGACAACACTGTCTGACATACTTCTTTGGTCAAGGTTAGACAGGAGATATGGAAAGGTACACTAAATCAGAGGGCTAAGTTTAAAAAAGAGCGATATTTAGAATGACTTTAGCAGATGTAGCTGGTATGGGTCTTAGTACACAGAAATCAAAAGAATACATCCGAGTTGACAGCAAATATGTATATAAAGTCATTCATTTCTGAGCATAAATATCAGAAAGTATGACATCAAGGTATGATATATTCTGAGATGCATAAAAACAATAATCAAAATAAGGCAATATTTTAAGTAATTTGATCCATGGTATAAGGTACAGTTGTTAAATATCAAAGGCATTTTTTGAGCATTGAGTTCATTTCTGGACACAGGCATCTTCATGGGAGTTAATATGTATTAGCTTGTAAAATTAATTTGCCTTGCTTTAAAAAAATGGAATTAAGAAAAGTTTGAAATTCTGAAAGAGATGTTTAGAAATGACCAGCTTTGATTTCTGTTTTTTAACTTGTTCTACATGCTGCATTAATATGTAAAAAGTAATAAGCACTCATTTCTGGATTTCATTAAAAGTGCCAAGACGTATAGTTAGCTTTGATAAAGCAAAGCATAGTCTGTATCTGGTGTTATTTTCTGATTTCAGTTTGTAGTACTAAAAATATGTGTTATATACTCTATTGCCTTATTTACAGGGTTCAGAAATATGTGTTACTTTTCATGGGAGATCTGCTTAATTTCCCCAATGCTTTGCAGTGTTGACAAATGTAGATTTATTTTCTTTAGAAAATCATTGGTTAGAATCTTTCCTGCTACCTCTTTTTTTGTCTCATGTTTGGTGAATTGCTTGAGAAACTCCTCAAGCTATTTATAGGCAACATATTGCATGCTATATATCCTTCCACTGTTGGACTTGTCACTAAGATAGACATAGTAAGTGAGTAAAGTCTTTATTTGATTTTGTTACTATTTATGATATTCCCCCAGATTTACTAATCTTCCGTGTAAGAAGACTAGATTAGTTTTACATGGAAGCGCCAGTCTAAGAGTATGACAGCAGCGTGCCATGCATATTAATGAGGGCGCACTGCCTCAACTCTAAAGCTTACATGGAGCGTGGAAGAGTGTAGGGGGCGTGTCGGACTGCCGAGCGGTCCAAAAATCCACGCTCCTGCAATAAAGAAATGCCACAATTTTGAGTTACATGAGCGAGTCCGCTCACATGTGCACAATGTAACACTACACTCCCCCATATGTTAAACAACTGACAAAATTAAAAATAAAAATTTTTTATATATATTTTTTTTCATTCGATATAGCTGCCCATATTTGCACATGTTTGCGCGGGTTTGCCCATTGCTTAGCTACAGTTAGCAGCTTAGACACCAGAAGAGGATAATAAGAAAAATATATGTAAATTAAGCAAAATAGCGATAGCATAGTGGTTAGAGCCCTCGCACAAAGAGGAGGCATTCCCAGTTTGAGTCCCACTACTGCACGTTCCATTTTCTGTTGGAAATCTGTCTACAAAAATATTTCCTGACATTTTTTATGTATAAGTTTTGTAAAAAGCATTGAAATGTTAAATGTAGTAGTGAACAAATTATATATATATATGAAGGTGAAATGGTTATGCATTCTGAGGCATGAGTACCCTATTTTAAGCAATATAAAGCACTGCTAAGCACAATTTACCAGTATTGAGCATATTTAAATCCAATTGCGCGTAGATGCACACCACGTTAACCAGCGCAATGTCGGGCAATGTCGAGCAACGTCGGGCAATGTCGAGCAACATCGAGCAACGTTGAGCAACATTGGGCAAAGTCGGGCAAAGCTAAGCAAACTCAGTTAAACACAGCCACACCTCCTTTAGGGACAAACCTTTGGGTTGGGAGGGTGGCTTAATGGTTAAGGTGTTTTCCTTACAAACACAAGGTGCAGGGTTTGAGTCTCACAAGGGATAATTGGCTAGGCTTAAAATGGCTGGCAAGGGCAGTTAGCTTAGTACTAAACTATGAACTATGAACCTATGAACTTTACTGTACCTTAATAAGTCAAGTCTGCCCAGTAGGAAAATAAAAATCAGTGACAGGGCTTGGACTCAGGATACTGTGCACTATAGTCACAGTACTTAACCACTAAGCCATGACAGCATTTCATAAACATGCACTTTCAACAGACACATATCTATCAAAGGAATTTTAAACATTGCCAACATCAGCTAAGCAGGCATGCCTGCAGCTGAGTTTTTCCAAAACATGCCAATCACAAATAAGAGCGGGAAATGAGGCATATTTAAGCTCCACAGGTGGGAATACTTGCTATAACTGGTTGTAGCTTCCTTCTGCAGTCAGCATGGCCAGTGTTGGAGAAGGCACTCGATTTAGAGCGCAACGCTGGGGCATCGAGGAGTCCAAAGTAATGGTTTGGCTCCTTGTCCACAATCATGAGGAAAGACTCCTGTGGGGCCAGTACCAGGGTACCCAATATAAAACGGAGGCCTGGAACAGTCTTGCCTGTGATCTCACCAGTGCCACTGGTGTTTCTCAGACTGGTGAGCAGGTCAGACACTATTATTCTGACCTGAAGTGACGTAGGGAGGATCAACTGGACCAGTGGATCCAGGAATCCCGTATGATGCCTAATGCCCCAGTACTGAGTAAGTAGCCATTGTATTAAGTAGTTAAGAATTGCTATGCTTGTCTATACTATGGATAGGTATGTCTCAATATCACTGCATTTACTTCACAGCTGTAGGTGTCCAGGCTATGAACCAGCAAGCCCATGAAGATAGGCTGCAAAGGCTGCATCATCAGGCAGGTTAGGAATTATTCTGCATGTACTGTTATATAAAATAAATGAGAGAGCCTTCAAAATGTATTTTAACCCAATAAATAAAGGTGTAATAATCCTTTAATAAATGTATGATTCACGGAGTGCGTCTGTGTCATTTTCTTTTATATTTTGTTGTACTGTTGCATTCTACAAATAGTAGTGTTGTATTAAGCAGTGTCAACCCACACTTGGGTAGGCCCATATAACATGGATGAAGGGAATGTCAGTAGCTTGTATGCATATGTACAGCCCTCAACTGTTGGTGCATGGCCAGCATGTACAGGTTAATCTGGCACATGAGTAGCTTGGTATTGTGTTCCCCAGAAATGTCAGTGTGCTGCCAGAAATGTAATGAGCTGTTAACATATAACTGATACTTTCACCTGAACATATCTAGATAACTATATGAAAGTAGATCTGTCAGTGTACCATCTTAGCAGTAGTGTGTGTAAGCAACTCTCAAAATATGTTGGAGTAACATCTGCATCTTGGACAGTTTGTATGTAAGATACAGCTCATGTATATAATGATCTAGCAAAATCCAATTGCACAATATAAAGACATTCAGTAGTGTAATAATACATGTAAGGGACATATAACTGCAGTTAATAGGAATGTAGTGAAAACTAGAAGGATATATAAGTTGTTAATTGAGCTATCTTTTCCCACCCTACTGTATGTGCATAAAAAATGCAATTCCACACCTCAATTGGTATGTCTCATCTCAAAACATTTGTTGGGACATATGTCCTATTGGTTTATAAATATTGCATTAATTTCTATGCATGTGCCATGTTAAAATACCACAATATTGGTGGCCTGTTGCCATCAATTCAACCTGCATGTTGTTGTAATGTCCACTATTGTTCTATATATGCATGTGTTATGCTTGCTTTTCAACTGTTGAAAATCTGGTGTGTTTGGTTAATGTGAATATTTCTGCATGCTGTTATAACTAATTGGGAATGCTGTTGACTATTACTAACCCATATCTTTATTAAACTCTCCAAAACATAGTTCATATGGGAAGACTGGTCCCAGAGGACCCACCTGTCCCACCTCAGCTGGCCATGGCACCTGGCACCAGCAGATCTGGTGCCCAGCCTGGGACCTCCTCCTCCATTTGCCCTGTGCCACCTTCGGGTAGAAGCGCTGCAGGGGATGGAGCTCGGCCCCTCGTGCAACCGTAGGTGGAGGAGGGGCATCTATCACCCTTCGAACGGTCTGGGCTGTGGTGCATAAGAGATTGAACGAACCTCTACACCAGCTTGAGGCCTGAGTGGTGCAACTCCTGGGTCAGCCTGAGCCTCCTACACAGGCCCCAGCACAGCCACCCTCTGGCCCGTGAAGGTGCAGTGGTGACTGCCCATGGGTGGGGACCTCAGTCCCACTGTTTCCATCTGGGGGCTCATGGACTTGCGATTTCCAAACATCCCTCCCCATCAAAGATGTTCACCCACCACATGTATCATATACTGCCCCTGTATGCGTCTTGTTTGTCTTGTCTGTTTACCTCCCTAACCTACCTCCCCAAATATACTTACTTCCCCTACCCCACATTCCACTCTCACCTGAAAATAAAAAGGGCAATCTGCTCCCAATAAAAAATTATGCCCCATACATAGCTGCCCATTTTGCACACATGTCCACTGGACACATAAAATGTTATTTAATTGGCATTACATCATACTTTGTTGTCCTCACCCCTCTCTTAGGGGTTGAAGGGTTCATATCTACCTGCAAATGTATTGCATATGCACAGCTGTTTCTGTTGAAGAAATGGGCAGCTATGGACCTTCCCTACACCCGTCCTGCACATCCTGAGCTATTTTCTATACTGTCTTTCCCTCTTTGTGCCCCTTTTTTACCACTTTCCTATCTCCCCATTTTTCTTTTCTTTAACAGAAATGAGCACAGGGTGAGCGGGAATAAGCACTATTAAGCAGTAGTTAGCGGGTTTACGTGGGTTTGCGTGGGTTTGTGCTTATTTGCGCTTAGCTAAGCAATGCGCAGCAATGCGCAAACCCACACAAACCCACTTACAACTGCTTAAAAGTGCCTTAGTCACTCTGCATGTGAGGGCCCTTGTTCTGCTCAGCAGCAAAATAAAACACCTCTGTAAGTCTCGAACCCTGGACCTTGCACACAATACACAACAAGAAGCACCACTAAACCATGGTACATATACATCAAGTTAGTGCTTAAATAATTATATCATGCATCAGAATGAGTGAATGTAAAGGAAAATTAGGAATACCATACCACACAACTTGTTCTGTGGATGTTGACCAACAGTTGTTGTGGGATTACATTACATGTCTGTGATAAGAGAAGCAGCCATTCTGGCAGGAAATAATGTTACACCATCACTTTACAACCCCACACAGTATCACAGCAGGACAAACACTGGCATATCTGTTTAGGGCAGAGGCCATAACTCCCAACTGTCCCTAATTTTCAGGGATGTCCCTGATTTTGACACAAATTTTAGCTCTGTCCCTCTGAATCCCTCGGAAAACTACTGACTTTGGCCAGAAAGATGGTGAATTACACTTAATGAATAATGACAATAATTAAGAGTTAGACACTTCTTTTACTTCAGAAAAGATGTATTAATTCATATGCTCTGATTCTCTCAATGTTTCAACTTAATGGCACTAATATTTTAAAGGTGTCCCTGATTGTCCCTAACTTTTTCTTGACTTTTCCCTGAGTCTGTTCAAATATGTACCTGATTGGATGAAAGGTCTGGCAGAGGCAGAAACACAGAGACATATCAGCGTTTCTGCTGTTACACAATGTGCAAGTAGCTTTGGAAGGCGTTTTGGAAGCATACCCGTATGTAGGAATACAACACTGAAATACAAATGGATGTAGCCATGTACTGGTGGCAGCCAACTGTAAGAATGCCATTGCTCTAGTGCTGAAAAGACCTGGTGGACAGACAAAAAATAACATGCTATTCTCAGGCTATCATGTGGATAGATCCACAGTTGGGAGTTATGCAGACAGACTACTTGCCTTGATAAACTAACATGTGCACAGCAACCCTGTAAGTCCAGCAAGATAAAATCCACACAATACTACTTACGCTCTCTGTACTTCTGCACCCCTACCCAAATGTAGAATATACCTGTGTGTGCAGGGTCTACCAAGGATGTAGGTAAGCATACTCACAGTACTGAAATGTGTCCAGTTTTTCCTGAGCAGCTTGTGCTGTCAACACTAAAAAAGCACAAACTGTTTAGAACTGAGTAAATGAATATTCACAGTATAGCAGTTTACAAACAATTCTCTATAACTAGCTTTGTATGGCAGTTAATTGTAACATTTGAAAAGAAAGTACATCTTTCCATGTATCTTGGGGTAAACTTTTGAGGGGTGAGTACATTTCTATACTAACAAGTGGGTACTAGAAGCAGCAACATTAGGTCTGAGTACAAAATGTAAATCTCTGGCTACACCCCTGGCTTCTGATATAAGAACTATACCAACATTCTGTCTTAAACAATGATGTCCACAGCAAACAAGGATGATCTCCATCTTGGAAAGCTGAAAGAGACACGCCTACATGAGTCAGCAATTTATAGTACTGGGTTGCTATGACAGTGATTACTGCAATTACTACACAGCAGGCTGCATGCAATTAGCAAATGATGGCCACTAATTGGTGCAGAGACCATCACATGCTCATGTGCAAATTCCTACAAAAGCAGGCTGCAATCTCTGCCAACAAACTCAATCACACTATTGCAGAGACTGACCGAGAGAGAGACAGAGAAAGAGAGAGAGAGAGAGAGAGAGAGAGACAGAGAAAAGGAAAAAGAAATATTACCAAATCATACAAAGGAAAGGTATGTGACACATATATATTTACTGGCATGTAGTAGATATTATTGAAGAATAGTCTACATAATGTGAACCATTCATATGTGGCAGCAGTACTTCTTTATGCACAGATGTTCTGCTTAACTACTGCTATGGACAGTACTGTGTACCTGTGGGCAGTGGGACATACCTGTGAAATGTGTAGCTCAGCATTAAATGTCAAAGATCTGATCCATGTTATCTGTGTTCTGTACAGTAGTGTGGCCAATGGCTGTTGGGGGATTAGCGCTAACATTATAGAAACATGGGTGTGACAGAACAACACATGCATAATAGTCATATTAAAGTGTAGCTTAGCATTGGCAACTGCTGTAGCAGTCTAGTATGCTTATCTAGCATCTGTTGCCATATATACCCCCTAATGTTAGTGTGTGTTCATATGTGACACCTGTTTGTGTTGCAGCAAGGCCCAACAGTTCAGCTGTGAGGTCCAGGGACTTACAACAGTGTGGACCTTGTGTGTATGCCACACACATACAGAGAAATATATATGTGCCATATATATTCACATCTGTATATGTGCATAGAGCAGGGGATATATTGCAACTGTTTGTGAAGGGGGAGATATATATGTTGGTGAAGGTTAGTATGCACATATTTGTATGTAGGTTTTAGTGTGTGACAAACAAGACAGCATACAGTGCTGGTATATGACATGTGGTGGTTAAACACTGTGGGTGGTTTGTTCAGTTTGCAATGTTGAAGCCAGTAAGGCCTGCTAAAGCTACCTGGGCTGTGAACACCTTCAATGCATTTATCCCAAGACTGTGAGATTTTATTACATTACTGTACACCTTACATCCTTTGTATAATTGATATTCTCACTATGAAAGGTGAAATGTATATGTGTCTACATATATATATATATATATATATATATATATATATATATATATATATATATATATATATATATATATATATATATATATATATATACACATACATATATATATATATATATTTATTTATTTATTTATTTATTTATTTATTGACATTTGTTAACCGGGTTTGTCCAACTGGGCTTGTGGCCCATTTTCAGTGGAGACCCGAGGAGAAAAGCTCCAGTAATACATTTTAAAACAAGTACAATTTTAAACAATATTGATATAATAGCAGTTATAGCAAAATGATTCACATATGTTGGGATACATGCATAAAGTTAAAGCTGCATTAAAAAGAAGCTAAGTAACAATTTTACATTGATATAGTTCAATAGGTCAACAATGAAAATTTTTTGTTTGTTTAAAATTGTGCAAATGCATAGTAGATACATTGGAGAAAGAGGTGTAATGAGGTACTAAGTATGGTCCTTTTGAGGGTACATAAAGGGAAGGAAGACTAGGTAGGGTCATGACAAGGGCAGATTCTGGAATTGAGAAAATAAGCTTTTAGTTCATTTTTAATGTGTGAGGTGTGGGAGATTGAACGTAAGCCAAGGGGAAGTTTGTTCCAAGCATGGGCAAGGGAGTGTTTCTAGAGTAGTTTGCCTACTGACCTTTTCGGGTGGTAGATATCAAGTAATTGTTGGTTAGAAGTACGGAGGGTCCGGGATGGGATGTAGATGGAGACTAAGAAAGATAGAGATGGACAGAAGGAGAGTTTATAAAGAATAGAGTGTAGCATATGAAATTGATAAGATAGCAGAAACTGTGGAGGTTCAAGCCATTGAAGAGAGTTTAAAGAAATGCAGTGGTGTGAGTTGTATGGGGAGTTAGTAATGAATCTGGCTATTTTATGGTAAGTCTGTTGCAGTTTGTTTAGAGTGGAGGCCTGGATATTTATAAGAACTGGGGCAGCATATAAGAGAGAGGGGAGGAGGGGTGCCTGGTCCAGGGTAAATCTAGATTCAGGAGTTAGGAATTTTTTGTTCTGATATAGCAGACCTAGTTTCTGGTTTGTTTTTTTTATACATTGGAGTATGTGTAGGTTGAACTTGAGTTTGTCATTGATAATGACCCCTAGGAGTTTTGTGTGGGTGTCAGGGTGGATATTTGTATTGTTAGAATATGTAATAAAAAAGGAGGTTTTGTGATGAGAAAGAGAACGGGGAAGGAAAAGTAGGAGTTTGGTCTTTTTGGGATTTAGGATCAATAGGTTGTGAGAGAGCCATTGTTCAGTGGATAGTAGGGTCTGTTGGGTCAGGGAGTGTAGTTCAGGAATGTTATTTGAGATGGATATAAGTGTGGAGTCATCGGCATACTGAATAAGGGAGGATTCTTTGCATGAGGTGTAAAGATCATTGGTGAAGATGTTAAACAAAAGGGGTGCCAAGATGGAGCCTTGGGGAACACCAGTGGAGATGGAAAGAAAAGGTGAGGAGGATGAGAGCCATTTGACAGATTGTTCCCTGCCAGATAGGTAACTATTAAACCAGGCAAGTGTGGAGGGGGAAAGGTGGAGATTTGCGAGTTTGGATAGCAGTAGAGGATGAGAGACAGTATTGAAGGCTTTGGAGAGATCTAGGAAGAGACAGGAAATGAGTTTATTGTTGTCTAGGGCCTCTGCAATGATATGAGTGAAGGAGAGGAGGGCAGTGGTGGTGCTTTGGTGAGGACGAAATCCATGTTGGGTAGGGGTAAGTAAGTGGTGTGTGAGGAGGTGATTGAGAAGCTGTGAGTGAATACATTTTTATAATATCTTGGAGAGGGGGGATAGAATGGCAATGGGTCGGTAGTTTGAAGGGTCAGTGGAGTTTCCACCTTTATGAAGAGGGATAGTGAAGAAAGATTTCCAAAGGGTGGAGACAGTTGATTCCAGAATAGATTGATTAATTAGTATAGATAGAGGATAGACAATTGAGTCAGCAGCAAGTTTGAGGAATGTAGGAGATAGATTGTCAGTGGAAGAAGAGAAAAGTTTTAGCTTGAATAGTAGAGATTTGATGTAAGTAATGGGAACTGGCTCAAAAGAAAACAAAGTTGTGTTAGTGGGACTTGGAGAGGTGGGTGTCGAAGTAGAGTTTGGCTTAGAGGTTACCAGATTTTGGATGGAAAAGATAAAGTGTTTATTCAGGAGGGTAGCTGTTTCCTGAGAGGAAGAGTTAGGGTATAGGGAGGGATTAGAGGGCTTTCCAGGATAGAGGATGTTGTTAAGAGTTGATCAAAATTTTTGAGGATTGGATTTGTTCTTAAGCTGAACAGAGTTATAGTATAACTTTTTGTCATTAGTTGTATGTTTTTTTGCAAGGTTCCTCAGTTGCCTGTATTTTTGAAGCAAAGGTGGTTGTTTAGTTTTAGTCCAGGTTTTCCAAGCATGAACTCTTTGTTCCAAGCATGATTCTCTTTGGAGAGCCAGGGAGCATGGTTTGATTTTACTCTGATCTTCCTAGAGGGAGCTAAGGAGTTTAGAGTATTCATGAAGATGCTATTGAAAGTGCTTACAGCATAGTTTAGGGGGGTGTTTTAGAATGGACCAATCTATGTTGTGGAGAATGGAGTTAAACTGGGATGAATTGAAAGTCGATAGTTTTCGACAGTCTTTGATAAGGTGGGATTTAGGAATATGGGAGTAGTGTCTTAAGATAGTGGTAGGGAGATGATCACTGAGGTAGTCAGGTAAGGTGGTCAGATTGTGGTATTGGTGGGGGGAATTGGTAAGGATCCAGTCTATGATGGAGCTGGAAGAGGAATTTTTACGGAAGCGAGTGGGAGATGTTATAAGTTGGTGGAAGCCGTGTAGGTGGATACTGAGTTGGGGTGAGTTAGTTGTGAGTTTGGACCAATCAATGTTGACATCACCAAGGATAAGTGTCTCATATGGTATGTTTATATATATATATTTGTATATACTCATACACACCTACATCTACTTGTTGTAATAGATTCTCTGTACTGTTGACTGACTGTGATGGTCAATATGTTTGTGAATACGTCAAAGATATGTATCTGTGGGATAGCTTAGTGTGAAACTGTTTATGTTATGGTATTATGGGTCCTTGCTTTGATCCTAGCAAAAGCTGTGTATTCTGTTGCTAGGCAGAACAAGTGCTATTGCATACAGTGTGATTAAGTCCCTTGGTTTTAACTAAGGTGTGTCATTGGAGGCTAAAGCACTACATCTATGATTATTGATTGGTACCAATGTTGAATGCAAATCCTGTGTGTACTGTAGTACTACTTGAAGCTCTGGGCCTGTACAGCAAAGTATGGTGTATGTCCACATTGCTTGCATCCACTGTTTTGTGTAGTCCCTGTATTCATCACAAATTACATTTCTCAAGATTAAGGTTGTGTAAGTACTGACATACAGTACTGTATAGTACACACCGAAAGCTTATCTGGGTTGTCATACCTTTGTGTCCTGTAATTATGTCTGATGTGTGTGTGGGTATGTCTGTAATATGTCTTTTGCATATGTGTGGTAAAACATATAACTGTGTATCTAGCAACATTCATAGTGTACTACAGCAGTATGTGACCTATATTCCCAATTGTGCACATATTTTGGTCATGGATCTGGCATTAACACGTTGTGTGGTATAATAGTAATACATTTACTGGACCTTACACTGATTGTGATGGATGATATATTTCTTTACACATCAGCTTGATGTATATCTGCTGTGGCAAGGTGGTGCATCATGTTGCATACAGTGTGCCAGGTACTCTTGTATAGTCTTATATAGTGATTTTATTTTGTTGCTGTGCAGAACATGGTTCTTTAGATAGAGAGTGAGCAAGGCACTTTCAAGCAGTTGTGGGGTGAGCAGTGATAAGTGGCAGTTACAGTGTTTCACTCTTGGTTAGCTTATAGGTTGCTATATATGGCAGTTCAGTGATATATGTACTGTATAATGTTAAATGTGCCATATGACTTGCTCAGACATATTTTTATATTTATGTCTTCCAGGGATCATGGCCCATTGCAGGAACCCGAGTTACAGTAGTGCTGAAGATTATATCATTACTAGTAGTATGATTCAGCACTACCGTCTCATGTTCTCATGAACCAGCCAGGACTAGCAGGAGCGTACAGCAATGTGGCAAGATGTTGTCTGCAGGGTCAATGAGGTAGGCCTGCATAACCGGACATATGAGCAGGTACGCCACCACTGCAGTGATCTTCTCAGACATGTCCGTCAGCGTGCTGCTGATGTGCGTAGTCAACAGCTTGCAGCAGGAGGTGGTGTTAATATCCACCCCCCCCACCAGAGTGGAGGAGCTGCTCATGAGCCTGGTGGCACCTGCCCAACAACAACAGCAGCAGACATACACCATGATGGAGGTTGGAGCCACCCAGCAAGCACACAAGGAGCATGCAGGTAACATGGCATATCTGTAGACTACTGTTATCGGTATTGGTAGATCATGCATATGTGAGATGTGGAGTGTGTCATTCAAAGATGTGGAGCCTGTTGTTGTGCAATACTGATCATTTGGAACATAATCTGTAGCCCTGTGAATGTAAACTGTTGTTGTACTGTAAGATTGCAAACACACAGTAGCAATGCCACAGTTGTGGCCACTGACAAACTGTCTCATCTCTATGAAGGTCCCTCTGGGGTGGCATCAAGGCAGCGGACAGTTGCTGGTGAGTGTGTTCTACATTTATTATTGTAAATAAAAAATGCATGTCATAGTTAAGGTGTAGGCCATGTACACATGTAACATACCTACCCATAATGCATACTGTACATGTTTGGTGTAAGAGCTGCCTCAAACACATGCAATACCCAGACCACCTCAAACAAATGTGGCTTGACTGTAGTGACCATTGGATAGGCACAGTTGATACTCAACATGCACATAACATACACATCTATGTCATACACAGAGCATTTTAACATGCTACACATAAAGGATTCCCAAACCCTCTGTAAAGACACACTTCAGTATCCAAAATCTCTTCCACACATTACACATAATATACCTGAGGGGCAGAGGCCTATCATGGGGCATTTAAACACTCTGCAACACACTACACATTCATGTCAGGGAATGCTACTTACTGGCCTCCTTACAAACTCACTTAACAACTGATTGTGAAATGGTGAATTTAGCCAAGGTAGTACAGTTCAGGCACAACATGATTAGTGCTGGTTTGTGAAACATTTGTAGCCTTGAGTGATCATCTGATGCTTTATGATGATGGCCTATGGTACTATACCCCATCCAGTTATTGTAACCACAGTGCTACACATAGCTGTCATTGCTATACACCATAATGATGCATGTGTGCCCACATATGTACCTCTAAACAGTATGCATACCAATCACCATTTGCACAACTGACACATATATGTCTTGTGATGCTATTGAGTGGCTAGGTCATATGACAGATATTGAGTATGTGTAGTGTTTAAATATGCAGTTGTGTTTTAGCATGCCATGTCATGAATGAGACTGGGATGTCCACAGTATGATCTACACTCACCATAAATACCCTACATTGGGTATGTGGCCGAATGGTATTCCATCAATTATCCATGCACCACTGATGATGTTGTGTGAATACTCATCATGCATGTGCTAAAAATGTGTCCACAATTATTTGCTAAAGACACAGAGGCTGTAATCAGCATTGGATTTAAATATGCTCAATACTGGTAAAATGTGTTTAGCAGTGCTATATATTGCTTAATATAGGGCACTCACTCATGCCTCAGGTGGTGCTGCAGGGCTGCCTATGTTGGATGCACATAGTACACTCCCTATACATGTTTGAAAATGGGTAGTGTCAAGTTAGGCATCCCTTTTACTGTATGTGTGAGTCAGAGAGAGGTGTAATTTCCAGGGTTCCTACTGAGTCAGTGTATGTGCTATGCTTTGCCTCTTTGCCAAGGCCAGAGCATACTGGGCACACCTCCTTTTACCTACTGGGGCAGGCTCAGGTTATTCCTCCTCTGAGTCACCATGTGCCTGTACAGGCCTTGGCAATGGTGGGGGACTGTTTGGCCCTGCCCCATGCTGTTCCTGCTGCAGCTGTTTCCGCAGGATCATATTGTGTAGCATGGCACATACCATAACAATTTGGGTACATGTAGTTGGTGAGTACTGCAAGGCTCTACCAGATGTGTCCAGGCACTGGAACCATGACTTGAGCATCCCAAACACATGCTCAATTATGTTTCTTGTTTGTGCATGTGCCTCATTATGGAGTTCTTGTTCAGGTGTGTATGCATTTCTGATGGGTGTCATCAGCCATGGCTCCAGTGCATATCCAGCATCCCCCACTAGGTGACCATCAGGGATGTCTCCACTGGCAAATCTCTGGTACAGCTGCGTCAGATGCCAGATGTGGGAATCATGATAGCTTCCAGGACAGCCAGCACACACATTCATTATTATGTCCTGGGCATCACACATGACCTGGCAGTTGATGGAGGGGAAGCCCTTGTGGTTGATGTAGATCCTACCCCGCTCACCGGGTGGTGCTTTGATGCATATGTGCGTGCAGTCTATTGCACCCACTACCTCAGGGTATTCTGCTATTTGGTGGAAAAGATGCATATTACTGGCCAATGCCTCATGGGAATTGGGGAAATATACGTGGTCACCGACATGTGCTGACATGGCATACAGGGACTGGTGGAGTACCCTGGATGCTGATGCCTGTGATATCCTCATCATATCACCAGTTGGTTGTTGGAAGGTACCTGTAGCTAGTATTCTTATACCAACACATACCTTGGTATCCATTGGGATGGGTCCCCCTCTGTTGGTTCTGTGTGTGAGGCGTGGCCGGCACAGCTCAACAGTTTGCTGTAGGAGGTCTCTGTCCACCCTATAGCACTCCACTATCTCCAGCTCATGTAGCCCCTGGTAGTTTAC
Source organism: Protopterus annectens (assembly GCF_019279795.1). NCBI lineage: Eukaryota > Metazoa > Chordata > Ceratodontiformes > Protopteridae > Protopterus > Protopterus annectens. The sequence goes on along the minus strand of NC_056737.1, from coordinate 779,469,430 downwards.
CCTGGGTCTGTACACTCTTCTCTGTCTCCTCACTGTGGGTTGCTCAGCAGCATTCACAACATCACCACCCTCATCACCTTGCACATGTTGGTTTATGATAGCAAGAGCAGCCCCTAACATTTTGTCTGAATTAAGCTTTTCCTGTTTGTATACTGCAGTGTTGCAGAGTTCTTGTAAAAAACAGGGGGGGATGCTGTTTGCAGAGTTTAAAGTGCTGGGCTAGTCTGCTGCCTGTGTAATTGGCTGATTCTAATATATTTCACCTGGATGCTCTGCTAGTTCTCCTTGATTAACTTCCTACTACTTCTTTTCCTTCCTTTTACCTTTCTATTTCCCTTGGAAGCGCAAACAAAAGCAAATAATGCACACGCACACGCTGTGTGCATGTTTGCAAGGCATTTCCTATCTTTTAAGACTGTGCACCTTTGGTTTGAGGTTTTCAAATAGGACAACTGTAGGCACGCTTCTTGCAATCCTGAGCAACGCAAAGCAAACATAAGCCACTGTGCTCCAATTAGCTTACAGCCTGTCTTACACACCTCCTCATGATGTCACCTATATTCTACTTTACTACTCACCTACTCCTACTCTTACACTCTTGGGACATGGGCCATATGCTGGGGAAAATTGGGATTCACTATCCTTATCTTCATTTGCATAGGATTGCCTACTATTGCATGGTTACATCTCTGACACTCAACTTCCCTCTTTAGCAACCACTACTCAGTAGCCATGTTGACTTCAGCATGCCATTCACCTGCATGACAGAATAAGTTTTTTAGTGAAAATGCCTATTTTTGGCTTTTTTAAATTATTTTCTTGTTTTTGTAAGAGCCGCACGTTTGCGCAGTGCTGCACTATGCTTAAACATCGGAGATCGGGAAAAAAAAGTTAGATTTTTATATTTTTAAACATTTATAAATGCCAATGGTCTTATATTTGGCTATTGACATGCTTCCTCAACTGTATGCATCCTTTATTTGGAGCTGTCATAGCTCCGTTTAGCTATTTGCAGAACGGTACTCAGTTACGAATGGAGTACATTTCTGCAGATAACACTAATCTTCCACAGACAGGTTAGTGTTTCCTGGATCACAAATTTACCTAATTTGCATAACTTTCACCAGCAAATGAGTTAATTTGCATACCATGATGTTGTCCGTGCAAGAGTAGCTTTAGCAGCTCCCATGCACGCCCCTGCCGACTGTTCCTGGATCGCATGGCAGACATATTGCCTGTTTGATGTCTTACACTACTCTACAACTCCGTGCAAGCTTTTGAGAATCCGGGGAATTAGCTACTAATTCTGCAAAGCCGTGTTTTGTTGGTCTCTGTAATTTTTTAACTATTGAATTAAAATGTTTTCATAGAAAATTTGTACACTATCATAAAGCTATTGCAGTTAGATGGACACACATACTACACATACATGTCTAGCCATTGGTCTTTGCTTGCAAAATTGTGCTAACACACTTCTTATGATGTTTTTTGGCAACAGTGTAGAATACTTAGACACAGTAACAGCTCTGATAAATCAAAATACGCCTCTAGTATGGTTTCTGATTTGACTGAATAATGGTTGCATGTAAACTGTCTTAACTACAGAATATCTGTATTTAATGAGAACTCTGCATTATTCATATGACTCCTTACAGTAAGCACAACTGCATATGTTTTGCAATTTGTCAGTATAAAGAACAATAGAAGAAGTGAAAGTGATGGCCACAGTGGTGCAGTGGTTAGCATTGTTGCCTCACAGCAAGAGGTTCTCCGGTTCGATCCTCGGCTGGGGTGCCTTCTGTGCGGAGTCTGCATGTCCTCCCTGTGGTTGTGTGGGTTTCCTCTGCATGCTCCGGTTTCCTCCCACATCCCAAAGACATGCTGCAGGTGGATTGGAGACTCTAAATTGGCCCTAGGTGTGAAGGCATGTGTGCCTTCTGTGGAAGGTTGGGCGCCAGGCTGGCAACTTGACACTGTAAAACTCCACTGCCAATCATGAGCGGACAGGTGATCCACTGTGGCGACCCCTAACTGGGAAAAGCCAGAAGAAGAAGTGAAAGTGACAAGTTTGTTGCTTATACAATTAACATATGCTGTATGGGTGGAGAACAATACGATGATGTGAACCCTTTGTAGTATATGTTCTGTTTATGCTGTTATAACATCAGAAGAAACAGTGAGAAGAATGGTGCATTGGTTATGGTGACCAAAATTAATGGCTCTCATTGGGACATCTTGGCATAAGACCCCCCCCCCCAATGAGTTATCATTCTTCAATGGTTCTGTTAATTAAGTGCAGCTAGTAATTGTATCTCCCAGTCACTGAGATGCGCTTCTTTCTGTTATCCATGACTAAATAATGCACTGATATAAATTCTGTAGAAACTCAGATTAGAATGCATGGCTGCTCTAATGTAGTTTTCATAGGTTCCTTTCATCCATTTTCTGTTATCTTAAGTAGCAGGGGAATGTGGGGGTATAGCATCCACATGGCAGTTCATCAAAGCTCTCCTGCAAAAATGATTGGCTTCCTTCACTTTTTTTAATAAGTAAGTGTTGGTTACTTTTTTAACAAATATGTTTGGTTAGAACTGTGTGGTCATTCTGTGAACAGGTTTTTTGATGTACACTGTTAGTTTGTGGGCTTAGTTAAATAGGAACTCAGTGTAAACATCTATCATTAAGGTCTACTTTATCCAAATATGTTTGATAGATGTGCAAGTCGCATTGGACATAAATTTATTTGTAACTGAAACGGTGGATGAGAGAAGAAGGTCTAAAGGAGAAAATGAAAGTTGACTTTATGGAATCTGATGTATATAAAATTTTAACAAAAAAAATTAAAATGAAAGTCATCCTGTTTCTGTGCTGACAGGAAGACATTTCAGAAGACAAGATGCAATTGTTTCCCACTTTTACAAAAGAAGCAGGAAGAAGGATGACAGCAAATATAGGTTAGCACTCTAACACGAATGCAAAAACAAAAAGGGTGCCAGCATTGATGCAGCACCAGGGTGGCTTTGGAACTACAAAGTTTGTAGAGTTGTTTAGCAGGAAATGTGGTTGAAACCTAGATGAAGCTCATTCATAGATTTGTTTGATTTTGTATAAAGTGAGCAATACTGACCCGCAAAAGATGCAAGTAAAGAAAGCGAGTCTTAATTCTACTTGTGGTAGTGGCATTTGTTAGGGTGGTGCTGATCTGTTTGTTATCAAGTTTACTGAGGGGTATGAAGCAAGATGGGAACAGGTACCACTGAATTAATAAAAAGTGACAATGATCTGACCCAAAGGTAAGTCAAGAGCTGATATTTTCAGAGCCTGTGCAAGTAACATTTCATAGGACAAAATACAAAGTCCAAGAAAAAATAACAAATCAACTTCACGCTGAGATGTGCACAAAAAAATTTAATGTGAAACAAATAACTGAAAGCTGGACAATACACTCATACACCAGTAAATTTAAAATAATAAAAATAATAAGTAAATGATAAGTACTTTCATCTCTATACTCATTAACCAAGACTTCATCAGATAAAACAACTTTTAAAATAAGCCATTTAAATAAAATCTAACCCTAACCTTACTTTGAAACTTGCCTATAACTTTGACATCCCATATAAACCATTATTTTTATCACACATACAATTGTTTGTATTAACTCAGATGATTTTACATTAATAATTCTCTGCTTTAATCTTGTATTCAATTGTGCATTATATTGTTTTTGTAATTGTTTTATCTGTAACTACGTATATGTATTCACATGGAGCTTTTCTCCCCAGGCTTCCATTGAAAAAGGGCTCACTCTGGCCCAATGTACTATCTCAATTAACAAACTGCAAATAAATAAATAAAATAAAATAAATAAATTTGGCTAATTTGAGCAGTTGTTTTATCTGATGAGGTCTCAGTTACTAGTGTACGAGTGTATTGTTCAGCTCTTAGTTATTTGTTTTGCATTAAATTTGTTCAGGCACATCTCACCGTGAAGTTGGTTTTGTTAACATTTCATTGGAATCAAAGTATAATGTACAGTTTTCAAAAAAATGCAGAAACCAGCAAGAATTGGGACAGGACAATCATGAAGGGATGCAACAAATACAAAGTAATCTAATAATACTTGAAAGATTACCCAACTGTTGACAACAGGTTGTAAGAATCAGAAGATGTGAAGCTCTGTAGAATTCAGGAGGTCTTCTAAAATCAAACACTGGTATTATAGAGTGAACGTCGTTCTGCAAATTATAGTAACACTGAAAAGCCATATGTTTAGGTTCCATGACCCCACATCAGTTAGTGTTTTGACCCATATTGCTTGTGACTGCTAAGAATAATGAAGCAGAAAACCTTGCATAGGGATATTAACCTGAAGTCTTCTAATCAGACTGTCCTTTCACCTTGAAAATCATTCAACAGTCATCCTACTGACTTAGAAAGTCACCAAAAAGCACACTGTAGGTTAACAGATTCTAGCAAAGATCTTTGATGGGATTCCATACTGCATACTTGACAATTATCTTCCTGCCTAAGGTGGTCTTCTTTCCAAGAAGATTGCTCAGCATAAAAATCTACTCACCCAGATCATCATTCATATGTTTTATAAATAAGTCTGTAGCAAAGAGCTTTACACAGAAACTCCATATTCTTTTACTAGACATTGGTTTTCCTACACTCAGCTAACTAGACAGCCACTAAGGCATTAGCTCAACATACTTAGTTTGTCACCCACAAAATCACCCAAAAGCTTCCACAGGCAGATTTGTCTGTAGCACAAACTATTAAGGAGAAGGAGTCCAGATTTTTAGCTGACACTGTGTTCCCTGCAGTTAAATAATCGGATGGCCTTCCCATCAAGGAGACAACTGAACAGAGATAGTCTTACTGCTCAGTAGGTCCATTAAAAACCCTATTGATCAGGCTATTTACAGATAACTATTTTTTTTATTTGACATTGTATCCCCTACAACTTGCATTTCAGATGATCTTTCTTCCAAGAAGGTCATTCAATACAGTCTGTCTACTCAACCCAGTGGTCAGCCCTGGAACACCTTGTAGGAGGTCAGTAAAGCTAATCACTCTATGACTCCCTGTAAACCTACCCTTTCCTGCCAGATGTAGCCACCCTGCATCTTTAGGCCATAAAGAAAAAACAGCTAGGTGCCCCCACCAGTAAGACCATATGCTTATATTAATACTCTTGAGGGGGAACATACTCTTTTTAGGTCTCCAAACATGATTATATTCCATAAGTGAACTAAAAAATATAGAAATAATAGCAAGCAGTCTTCATGGATGGGGAATGGTCCTCCACATTGAGATATGGGGACAGGACAAATATCTGGTTTCCTTTTTCAGTCTTTATAGCTACTCGCTATTTACTTCTACTGTAACAAATTGAGCACAAAAGCTCTTGGAGAAAATGCTTTGTTCTTACTATATATTCCTCCTCTGTAACATAAAGTTACTTTATGCAAGAAAGATAGCTCAGTGATTGTATAGGGTTCAAAACCTAAATTAGTCAACTGCCTAATTAGTTATACTCATTAGACTGACAGTCAGAGACTTCTCATAAAAATGCATTTTCGCAGGGAAGCAAACTTCACCTGCACCCTTATATGAGGTCTCACACTGTTGTATAAAGAGCATACTCTTATCCAAGACCGTGCATTCTCATAGTTATTTACATTGTTACATTCTGAGTGTTGCACTAAAGAAGTTGACATTATGAACTGCTGATTTTTCTACACTCAACTTTCTGAAGAGAAACAACAACGATCAGATTTATTTTATTTATTTATTTATTTTACATTTGTTAACCGGGATAGTCCGACTGGATACATGTCCATTTTCAGCGGAGGCCCGGGGAGAAAAGCTCCACAAAAACACAAACAATACTAGACAAAGACAAACAAAGCAGAGTATCAAATAGTAATAATACATAGTATGAAGTAGCAAAATAAAGTATTGAGCAAAACAGGATATCATAGGACAAGAAGAAAAATATATATGATTTTTTTTTTTTTTGTGAAACTAGAAATTCATATGAGGAGTGTGATGACTAGAGGTGCCTTTAACCAGCAATAAACTGTCCATGGAAAGGATTAGCCTGGCTTGAGACAGTAGCATGTCCAGTTAGATCCCAGAAATGTTTTGAGTTTGGTTTTAAAGTGACTTATAGAAGGAAGGGAGGTAATCTCAGAAGGTAGTATATTCCATGTTCTGGCTACTGAATTGGCAAGGAGAAAGTCCCCGGCTTGGTTGTTAGTTTTGTGGGTGTGAATGAGGACTCTGTTGGATGAGCGCAGTGGTCTTGGGTTGTTATGTAGGGTGATTAGGTTTGTGAGTGCAGGAGTATTTTCTGGGTTATAAATAATTTTATGGGCCAAGATCAGTTGATTATAAAGCAATAGACCAGGTAGTTCAAGCCAGCACAGTTGGGAAAGGTTGATGCAATGATGCGTCCTGAAGGGGAGGCCTGTGGCAAATCTGGCGATGTGATTATAACAGGTAGCAATCTTATTTAGGGTTGTCTTGTTAATATTAGTAAGAAGGGGGGGATGCATACAGGAAAGTAGAGAGAAGGTGGGAACGAGCAATAGCTACCCTGGCAAAGGGGGTCAGGAACATTTTTATTCTATATAGTGATCCTAGTTTTTTATTGATGTTTTTGAACATATGGTTGACATGTAAGTCAAACTTTAAGTGGTTGTCAATGATAACTCCTAGGAGTTTGGTGGATGGGTCAGGTGAGATAACTGTGCCATCCTTTGATTTAATTGTGATGTTTACCACGCAGGACCTAAGTGTAGGGAGGAATATTAACATTTTAGTCTTTCTGGGATTTAATATCAGTCGGCAGCTAGAGAGCCAATTTTCTATTGTGTTGAAGGTAGTCTGGGTAGTTAGCTCCAACTCTGTTGGGGATGTAGTGGCGCAAATTAGGGTGGAGTCATCTGCATATTGTATACAGTTGACTTTGGGTAAGACAGTGTATAAATCATTAATGAAGATGGAGAATAACAGAGGACCTAGGATAGATCCCTGTGGGACACCCAGAGTGTTAGGTAATAGGGTGGAGAGTTTAGACTGCCAAAGTACCGCTTGTTGTCTGCCACTTAGGTAGGAGTCGAACCATTGTAGTCTGAGAGCACCAGGACTAACAGGTTTCACCTCATATCATGCTTCCCCCAAAATCCGGGGCACACAAGAAAAAGGAGGGGGTGTCCAAAAACTAAAAACTCTCATAAAAACCACCCAAGCAAAATTTGAGAAAAAAAAAATAGGGAACTCTAAAATCATACAATCATCTTTAGCTTAGAAATTTAAACCCTGGAGGAAACCTTAGCCTCACCTCAGGATACGCCGCACAAAGAGTGCTGACGGTGACTGTGGGTCCACTTCATAAGGGCGTGCCTCCACAGACCCTCTTTATTACTAGCTTCTTGGATGTTTCCTATCTGCAAGGCAGATCCTGCCTCTTAAACTTGGTTGACTTTCGAGACAGTCACCCAAAGGCATTTGATGAGGAAAAGTCCAGCATAGCCACTACCTCGACCTGGCAAGGCCCTTCACACAACACTCCACTCAGGTATCATCTCAAAAATCATCTGCAGATATGTGAAAATCATGATGCAAAAAATATGGACTAAACTGGCTAACAGAACCCACAAAGTTTGCAGATGACTGCAAACTGGGTGCCATAGTCAAAACACACACATCTGACAGATATCCCAGAAAGAAGGGCCACACGCGGATAACATAACTGGTGAGCCATGACCTGGCCTGAAGTTAAAAATGCATAGTCATACCCTTTGGGAAAAACAAGGTTACCCTAGCTACGATATATGGTGGCGCACAGAAAAGTCATCAAGGGATGGGGACCCAAGTTGACAGTGTACCGTTTGACACCATGTTGCTAAAAAGTTAGGAAACGTCCCCTCAAAAATCTAGATCCCCTCAGAACCACAAGGGCGGGAGACTTAAACCTGACACGGTTATAAATAGAACATGCTGGGGACAGATTCATCACTCCCCAGAGACCCTATGCTGTGGAACAAACAACTGTACAGGCAGAGCAGAGGCTGGCCTTGTTCAATCTTGACCAATGGATGGGAGATATCGATATACCCCCAGGATTACTTTCTGCTTGACAGAGGCACAGAAAATGATAGGCATAGTTTTTATTCAAACTAAAGGGTGGGCTGAAAGCAACATAGCTACCATGGGCTATAAATGTGAACCTAAGAGGTCAAGGCCGAATGACTGTAGGGTGTGGATTAAGAGTTTGTGATCAACCATATCAAAGGCTTTGGACAAGTCCAAGAATAGAGCTGAGGAGATATGGTTGTTGTTACGATGAGTGTTTATGGTGTTGGTAAAGACTGTTAGGGCAGTTGTGGTACTATGGTGTGGTCTGAAGCCGTGTTGGGTGTTTGCTAAGAGATGATTTTTGATTAAGTGGAATATTAATTGTTTTTGAATACATTTTTCCATAATTTTGGCCAAAGGAGAGAGTATGGCTATGGGCCTGTAGTTGGAGAGTACAGTGGAACTGACCCCTTTATGGAGTGGGATGACATATGATGTTTTCCAGATGTTTGGAATTATACATTCTTTTATGGTACGATTAATAAGTAGCAAGACTGGGTAGGCTATGGTGTCAGCTGATTTTTGTAAGTATTCAGCTGGAAGTTGGTCAGCTGCGAAAGCCGTGGGTTTTAGTTTTTTGATTAAGGTCTGGACGAGTGATGTGGCAATTGGTTGGAAGCTAAATATAGGTAGGTTTTTTTGGGTCAAATTATCTGAGCTGTGGGGGCACAGAGGTAGTTTGCTGGCTAGAGCTTGGATAGTCTCTGTAAAGAACTGATTAAAACTGTTCGAGATAGTTTCCGGGGGTTTATTAATAAGGGAAGCTGGGACAGGGGTGGCAGTTTTACCAGGGTGTATAAGGTTGTCAAGCCCTGCCCAGAATTTTTGTGGACTGTTTTGGTTGGAAGTTTGCAGGTTACAGTAGTGTTGCTTTTTATCAAATAGTATATGTTTTTTAGTTACATTTCTGAGTTGTCTATATTTAGTCTGGTCTTGTGGGAGTTTGGTGGTTCGCCATAAGGCCCACGCTTTGTTTCTGAGTTTGATTTTGAGCTTGGTCTCTGTTGAGAGCCATGGGGCAGCTTTTGCCTTAGTTTTCTTAGAGCGGATGGGTGTGTGGAAGTCAAGGATCTCAAGGAATTTTCTGTTAAAGTACATTACTGCATCATCTAGGGGGAGGTGGTTTAGTAAAGTCCAATTACAAGAGATTAGTTCTAGATTAAATTTGGCTGAGTTGAAATCTTTGTTATTTCCAACTAGTCTGAGTATGGGTTGCTTGGATTTGCCTGCTTTGTGTTTGATTATATATGTGAGGTGGTGGTCACTAAGGCTATCAGGGAGGATACCAACTTTATACATGTTGGGGAGAGTACCCAATCAAGTATACTTTCTTTTAGTAGTAGACTTTTGGTATGTTTACACTGTATGGGAGTTTTGTTTGTAGAAAGTTCGAACCATACAGTTTTTAAATAATCATAATGAAGGGATGATTGCCCTTTTAAGGTTTTATGTGACATCACCTGAGAGTAATATTTAAATGTGAACTGGCGCGTAAGCCAGTGTTTGTCTGATGAAGTTTGGACATTGTTCCAAACGAATAAAGTTGTTTTAACACATCAGTGCAGCTTATTGTCGGTTTTGGACAGCTGACTGTTTGAACCTAGAGTTTCTTTTAGGTTATGTTTACCTGTTCTAGTTGGGGTGTTGATAACTTGCTTGAATGCATGCAAGTTAATATGGGTGGTAGGAGATACTGCAGAGCAGGTGCTCCAGTCAATATTGAAGTCACCGAGAAGTATGGTTTCTTGAGGGTAGTGACTGGATATCCAGTGAAGGGTGTCTTCTAGAGTGGCTATGTTGTTTCCTGGAGGGATCTACATACAGATTACATAGAGGCTCTTACTGTGGGTGATCTGGAGTTTTGTGGCTAGGATTTCTGAATTATTTATCAGAGGGGGTTGTATGTCTTCTATTGTTACAGTCAATTCAGATTTATAAAGTACAGCTACCCCACCCCCTTTCCTGGATGTACGATCCTGCCTATGAATCTTATACCCGGGAAGTAGTATTTCATTATCAGCGGTGGAAGGTTTTAACCAAGTCTCAGAGAGACACATAATATCAGGGGAGATTACAGCAAGGAGTGCATGAAGTTCATGCAATTTGTTATTTATACTTCTAATGTTGAGATGGCATGTTAGGAGAGAGTTGGGTGGTCGTGAGGTTATGGGGTCGAGGCTGATATTGCTAGTTGGGGAAGAGTTGTTCCAGTTATTGGTGGGGCCAGGGTTGTGATAAATATCCCCAGCAATTAATAGTCTAAGTCTTAGCTTGGAGATGAGCTTGAGGAATTTATCAATTATTTTATAGTAGTGCTTGTATATGGGGCAACTTTTGTCTGTGATATTGAATGGGTAATATGGACATGATGTTAAGAATGGTCTAATACTGCTAGTATGAAAATAGTTGGTGTGCCTAGTTTCAGTGGAGCTGGTTAGAGCACTTGGGGTTTGGAATCCTAGGAGAGGCTGGGTTTCATATAAGATTAGGAGGTAAGGGGCTAATAGGATGGACAGCAGGATGGGGTACCACATTTTAAAGAAATAGGGGTCTCTAGGTATAGAGGTACCATTTGTTTTAGTAATGTAAAGCGAGAGTTCTTGTATAGGTGAACAGTGGGAGGGAGTAGGGAGGAAAGAGTGTGATAGCAGTAGTAGAGTAAGGGTGTGATAGGTCGGTTTACCAGAAGGTGAATTGGAGGTGAGAGGGGGTGTGTGGTTTAGTACCTATAAATGTAGACGTAGTGGGGGTGGGTGGGATTTGGGGGCAGGGAGGGGAGTAGAGTGAGCCCGATTGTAGCGAGGGCGAACGGAGCGGGGTTAAAACAAACTCAATCAGGTATAATCCAGTTAGGTAAAGTAATCAGGTATAATCCAGTTAGGTGAAGTTTTAAGTGAAATGCACTTTTTCTATAAATGAGATGCACTTTTTCTATAAACTATGTTGCTAGTGCAATCCAGTAAGTTATATAGAGAGTTTTTGCTATGGTTTACAACATCCGTGTGCTGCAGGTTGTACTAATCTGGGGAGTTGTACTACTTATCCCAAGTGTCCCTGAGCTGGAAAAAGTGTTCCGTTAACAGGATTGTGGGAAGCCTGGTTCAGGAGGGAGGACTAGTGGGACCTTAAACCCTGGGCAGCAGCTTCCACAAATAACAAGAAAGTACTGTGTGAGCACCTTGTTTTTTATATGAAGCTGCTTGGTACTTTTGGGTTTCCAGCGAGGTATGGTAGTCTGTTTGCCTGACTCGGGAGCTTAGAGGGGCTGAGTCGAGGGGAGCTACCTTGTTTCTTATATGAAGCTGCTTGGTACTTTTGGGTTTCCAGCAAGGTATGGTAGTCTGATCACATTAATAATGACAACCCACCTGCGGTATTCCCATCTAAACCCATACAGATCTTTAATTGACTTTGTTTACAAACATTAAGACAAAGTAATATATATTTTCCTGTATCTGAACACTGCTAACATTGCTGATATAAAAGATGGTGTCATGTGTCTGTGATCTTAATCTGTCATTCTGTTATGAGTACATTTCATTTCCTAGTATAACCCTGTGGACATTCACCTGCAGAGTTTGTAAGGCAAATGCAGAAATGGAAGTAGGTTGCCACGTCTAACTTCTGTATCGCATTTACACACTCTCAACCCTACATAAAATTTAGAGTCCCCAGACCACTTTAAGGCATGTCTTTGGAATGTGGGAGGAAACTGGAGCATCCAGAAAAAAACAAAGTGAACACAGGGAGGACATGCAGACTTGACACAGAAGGCACCTTAGCTGAGAATTGAATCTATATATTAATTTATAATTTTTAAGAAAATGGTCTTTAACATTTCTGCTTAGTGCTGGAATAATGTATGCAGTTTTCTATTAATTTTGTGAAAGACCTCCCTAGGACATCTGCTTGAAGACAGAAATGCTGTAAAATCTGCCTGACTGATTGCAGCTCTTTTTAGCTTACTGTAGGTCTTTCATGAGTTACGTGGAAACAAATGTTTGAGGTCTTTGGTACAATTCCAGCAGGAAATAACATATTGGTTTAGTACGGAGTAATATAGGATTATCACTCTCTCCAAAGAGATTATGCTAGGTCCCTTAAATCAATGAAAATATGGTCTTAGCTTAATTCCTGACATGTACTGTAAAGAACTGCTGCACACTATAATTCATCTATCATTCATGCCATTTCTTAGAAAATAGTTTACAAAAGGGGCTATTTCATTGATTTAACAGAGTCATTTTAGTGGTGGTGAACTACAATTACTATCACAAAAAGATAAGCTCAGTAGACAACTAAAACTGTTCAAACTTGCTGAAAATTAAAATAACAGTAGCATGTTTTTGAAAGTAAATTTAAGAAAATAGATCTCCAGTTCTGGATGAAAACATCCTATATACTAAACTAAATTGAGATTGTCATTCCCATGTCTAAAAAAAAAAAATCAGCCCCAAAAATTGTAATGTCACAAGATCAATGACATGAAAACCTACTGCTTCAGTGCATATGTACAGAAATGTACACCTGTTCTCAAGAAGATATTTCTTTGTGATGTGTGCTGAGACTGCTAATAAGTAAAAACAGGACCATTATGTACAAATTATTTAGTAAAGGTAAAAAATATCTTTCTTCATTGACAGCAGATTATTCTTCTAATTTCAGCTGCTCCCATTAGGGGTCACCACAGTGGATCAACTGTTTCCATTTCTTCCTGTCCTCTGCATCTTGCTCTGTCACACCAGCCACCTGCATGTCCTCTCTCACCACATCCATAAACCTTATCTTAGGCCTTCCTCTTTTCCTCTTACCTGGCAGCTTCATCCTTAGCATCTTTTTCCCAATATACTCTGCATCCCTCCTAAGCACATGTCCAAACCAACATAATCTTGCCTCTCTGGCTTTGTCTCCAAACCTTCCAACCTGGGCTGACCCTCTAATATACTTATTCCTAATCCTGTCCATCCTCGTCACACCCAGAGCAAATCTTAACATCTTCATCTCTGCCATGTCAAGCTATGACTCCTGCCTTTTTGTCAATGCCACTGTCTCCAACCCATATAACATAGCTGTTCTCACTACCCTCTTATAGACCTTCCCTTTCACTCTTACTGGTACTCATCTGTCACAAATCACTCCTGACACTCTTCCCCACCCACTCCATCCTGCCTGTACTCTCTTCTTCACCTGTCTTCCACACTCCCATTACTCTGAACTGTTGATCTCAAGTATTTAAGCTCATCCACCTTCGCCAGCTCTACTCTCTGCATCCTCACCATTCCTCTATCCTCCCTCTCATTCACACGCATATATTCTGTGTTAGTCCTGCAGACCTTCATTCCTCTTCTCTTTAGAGCATATCTCTACCTCTCCAGGGTTTCCTCCACCTGTTCCCTACTCTCACTACAGATCACAATGTCATCTGCAAACATCATAGTCCACGGGGACTCCTGTCTGATCTCGTCTGTCAACCTGTCCATCACCATTGCAAATAAGAAAGGGCTTAGAGCTGATCCTTGATGTAATCCCACCTCCACCTTAAACACATCTGTCACTCCCACCGCAGACCTCACCACTGTCACACTACCATCGTACATATCCTGCACCACCCTTACATACTTCTCTGACACTCCCAACTTCCTCATACAGTACCACAACTCCTCTCTAGGCACCCTGTCATATGCTTTCTCTAAGTCCACAAAGACACAATGCAACTCCTTCTGACCTTCTCTGTACTTCTCCATCAACACTCTCAGAGCAAACATTGCATCTGTAGTGCTCTTTCCTGGCATGAAACCATACTGCTGATCACTAATCATCACCTCCCTTCTTAACCTAGCTTCCACTACTCTTTCCCATAACTTCATGCTGTTACTGATCAATTTAATCCCTCTGTAGTTACTGCAGCTCTGCACATCACCCTTATTCTTAAAAATCAGTACCAAAACACTTTTTCTCCATTCCTCTGGCATCCTCTCATTTTACAAGATTTCATTAAACAATCTAGTTAAAAACTCCACTGCCATTTCACTTAAACACCTCCATGCTTCCACAGGTATGTCATCTGGACCAACAGCCTTTCCATTCTTCATCCTTTTCATAGCTATCCTTACTTCTTCCTTGCTAATCCACTGCACTTCATGATTCACTATCCGCACATCATCCAACCTTCTCTCCCTCTCATTCTCTTCATTCATCAGCCCCTCAAAGTACTCTTTCCATCTGCTCAACACACTCTCCTCACTTGTGAGTACATTTCCCTCATTATCTTTTATCACCATTACCTGCTGCACATCTTTTCTAGCTTGGTCCATCTGTCTAGCCAATTGGTACAGGTCCTTTTCTCCCTCCTTAATGTCCAGTCTTTCATACAACTCTTCATATGCCTTATCCTTAGCCTTCGCCACCTCTTTGTCATGCACCTCATCTCCTTATACTCTTGTCTACTTTCTTCATCTCTCTGACAATCCCACTTCTTCTTTGCCAACCTCTTTCTCTGTATACTCTCCTGCACTTCTTCATTTCACCACTAGGTCTCCTTGTCCTCCTTCCTCTTTCCAGATGTCACACCAAGCACCTTTCTAGCCATCTCTCTTACTAGCTCAGCTGTAGTTACCCAGCTATTCGGTAACTATTCACTGCTACCCAGTGCTTGCCTTAACTCTTCTCTGAACTCCATCCTCACAATTACCCTTTTTCAATTTTCACCATTTGATCCTTGGTGCTGCCCTCACACTCATCCTCCTCTTCTTGATCACCAGTGTCATCCTAAAAGCCACCATCCTATGCTGCCTAACTACACTTTCCCCTGCCACCACTTTACAGTCTCCAATCTGCTTCAGACTGGCCCTTCTACATAAGATATAATCCACTTGTGTGCATCTTCCTCCACTCTTGTATGTCACACTATGCTCCTCCCTCTTGTTAAAATACATATTCACCACAGCCATGTACATCCTTTTTGCAAAATCCACAATCATCTGACCTTCTGCATTCCTCTCCTTAACACCATACCTATCCATCACTTCCTCATTCCCTCTGTTCCCTTCACCAACATGCCACTGAAATCTGCTCCAATCACCAGTCTCTCACCCTTAGGTGCAGTCATCACCACTTCATTCAACTCACTCCAAAATTTTTCTTTCTCATGCATTACACACCCAACTTGTGGAGCATATGCACTAACAACATTCATCATTACACCATCAATCTCCAGCTTCATAAACATCACTTTATCCGACACTCTTTTCACCTCCAAAACACTCTTAGCATACTGTTCCTTCAGGATAACCCCTACGCCATTTCTCCTCCCATCCACACCATGATAAAATAATTTGAACCTGCCTCCAATACACCTAGCCTTGCTACCCTTCCATCTGGTCTCTTGCACACACAATATACCAACCTTCCTTCGGCCCATCATATCAGCTAGCTCTCTCCTTATAACAGTCATACTGCCAACATTCAAAGTTCTGACCCTCACTATCACAGTCCTAGCCTTTACCTGCCTTCAGGCATGCCTTCCCCCTCTTCTCCTCCTTCGGCCAGCAGTAGCCCAATTTCCGCCAGCACCCTGTTGGGCAACAGTACTGGTGGTGGCCGTTGTTAACCTGGGCCTCGACTGATCCGGTATGTATATCTGTACTGCTGTCCGCATTCATTGAAGCAGATAATAATGATAATCATTGCCTGACTGTGGGCATAGCAGGAGTCACTCTCTACCAGTCAAATTTACCTACTAAAGCTTCACGCTTGTGGTTAAACTACACTGGCCACGAGTAAATCCTAAATCAGTCAAGCTAGGCTGTGAGTACAGTATTGTTTGTCCTGAGCTCCCCTTCCAGAATTAAACTACCACCATACCTGGGAGCATTGCCAACCATGTCTTTTTTAGACAGGACAATAACAGAGTTGATTTCTTAATTCACAATTTCACTTGTATTTATACATTCATATAACTTCTTGCACATTCCTTGCATTCATTATTTGATCCATTTAATCTTAAACATTTAATATTGTTCATAATGGAATATGTCAGCTGATTAAAAAAAAAAGGCTTGAAGCCATTATGCATACGTTCTACACCCCATATTGTCTACCAACCTGACTTCAGTCAGTCATGCATAGCCTTATTAGGTTGAACATGCAAATATAAACTGAAACTGCGCAAGCTGAAGTGATGAGCTCAGTAGCTGCCTAGAAATGGAGCATAGCTTTCCCCAGTGAAAGTTAAGTTTTCTCGTGAGGGTGAGCTCATACTGGTTGGGGAGCATAGCTTTTCCCTTGAATACCAAACCCACAAGGGAACACTGTTTCAGATAAATTATTTTCAGAATTTAAAAGGTTTGGACTCAAAACCATGTATCAGCAGGCATATGTTGAAAATAGATTTATAACTATCTATAACACAATGTTCAATAATAATAAAATACCTACAAATGAAAATGTTTGTTGTGCTATAAGCGGACAGGTGGAATTCTAGGTTACAGTCATGGTGTCCCACAAGGCTCTGTCCTAGTCTCATACTTTCAGCTCTGTTTTTACAGCCAAGCTGTACTGTAATCTTTATGATAACTTGGAAATTGGTAAACTGATCATATCTGTTACAGTCAGGACATTTCTGCAAAAAAACTTGACTAAATTGTCCATTTAGGCACAGACGAATAATATGCTTTGCCCTTCCCTGCCCCACCTTAATAATACGTGCTAACCCTAACCCTAACATGCAGCTTACCTTAAAAAAGTCTTTTCCATAACTGTATCACTACACAAGGCAATTTGGACAGTCATGGTACACACATACAGATACACACGCATTACATCCAACCCCTAACACTCCCATTTCTACACACACTAAATATCTTACCAAATTCTTATCCTAACGTTAAAACACTCAATCACACACACATGAAATAAATCCCCTTACCTAACCCTAAAATACAGACACTCACATACAAACTCCCTGTCCCACTATTTACCTTTGTCAGCAGCTCACTTGAGTTGCACATGTGTGTCGAACAAGATAGCTGCAATTATGTTTACATATATATATATATATATATATATATATATATATATATATATATATATTATTACCTTCTATTCCTTCACTACAATGATACAATCATACTGCTCTTGTACCTATTCAAAGTCCCACAACTCTGCATCATATAACACCTTGATTTGCTTCCCTCTTCTCCACATCTTATAATGCATAAATATAATTAGAAATATTTCCTGCAACTGCACTTGCTCGCTCTACTGTTAATGCAACACTGCAGTGCCTCATATTGCAGTGCAGAAATAATGATTTACAATAACTAAATAGGTAAATAGGTAAATTTGCCTGCATTAAACCTAACCATTTTTGGCTGTTCTTGATCTAATCATATGATGAGAGCTGCTGTTTGACCTCCCACCTCCTGCTAATGTCCTCAATTTTTTAACCCCCAATTACTTTCTCAGTGAGAAATAGATCTTTTGCTATCTAAAACATAATATAGTGACTTCTCTGTTAACCTTTCTGACATCAAGCAATTTGTTCACACATATAGCTGATGTTGCACACACCACAATCATAACCAGCATTTTTAAAGAAATAACATAGAAACAGCAAACCATCTCTTCTCCCAAATGAAAGTAAGAACTTTCAAGGCCCATAACTATTAACTCTAGTTACCAGAACTTGAAAAATTGAATAGTTGACATGAATGATTTAAAACATTTAAAGCTCCATCACCTAAAATGCTATAAACAAAGGCAGTTACTTGAAGCAATGCCAAACACATAATCAAAATATTGGGCTTTTTTCTTACAGTTTCAAAGCCTGTTATTATTACAGTCTCCGTGTATGAATTTTTATTATGTTAATAGAGAATTGCAAATGCACCTTAGTTAGCTGTGATCTGTACCTTTAAGGAGCTAAAAAGAGAGCAAGGGGCGTGGTTAAGTGTTTCAATGCTGGTATTTAAACTCACTTGTAATGGTGTGAATGTTTTGCTTGTCTGAAGAAGTTTGTGCAAGGTACTAACGAAAAGTTTTTACAGTGGCTTAATAAAATTTGTTGTTTTTCATGTTTTCTACGTTTTGGACTGGCCTGAGTCGAGTTCTTGGCTTTTGAATTTGCAGTGGTTTTCGCTAGTTTGCAATGCCAAACACTGTTAAAAGACCCAGGTAAGTCTCCAGTCCATCCATCCATTTTTAACCCCTTTTTCCCACTTTGCACATAAGGTTGGGGTGTCACTTCTGCAGTGACAAGCATCTTGAGCCCAGAAATGTCAAATGTTAGCCGGAAGCCTGTGAATCATTAAGTGTTGCAACCAAACTGCTAAGTTGTAACCTAAAATGACCACCCATCTTATTACAACAGAAAAAAAATGCATGAACTATTTACAATATTCATTTGAGAAGCCCTAACTTCTCAGGTTGAACTACATGATATTGTCACTATTCAGTTGTACAGGAGCAGCCATAAGTTGTACATATTTCTTTACTGCAGACCACAGAATGATATATACAGAATTAATTAAATCCACTGGGTGACTCCAATCATGTGGAATTTAGCTTTTATGTTTTATTTGATCTAGTTATTATTCCACTGGGTGACTCCAATCATGTGGAATTTAGCTTTTATGTTTTATTTGATCTAGTTATTACTCAGGATTGTAAGATAAAGTATGGCTATGCCAACATCTTAAATGGCAATATTACTTTAGAAACTAACTCACTATACCAGGCAAAAACAAGCATTCCTTGTATATTGCAGTGTAGAGCATCATTACAGGCATATTGCTCTACGTTTTTAGATAACTGCAAGAAATGTGTAAATATTACAAGGGCCAGTTTAAACTCACCATGGTGAAAGAAAATCATGACAAGCTATTAAACGGAAAATGGGAAAAATTGGAATTTTCAAGCATTTAGCATTTATCATCAGCTAAGGAGGAGATTACAATGTTGAATGTAAAAAAAAAAAAAACAGAAACAAGCATTAAAAAGTGCGAAGGATTGTTATGAGAATCAATTAAGGTCTACCTGGCAACAAGAAGCTCTTTTTTATGTGGGCAAAATAAATGGGAAAAGAATTATAGGTGCGGACAAATTTATCACAACAATACATTGTAACATGACAACACAACTAAGATATTCAACTAGTATTGTTTTAAATATTTATCCAACTTTAACATCTGAGGAATTTCAACAGTATAAAATTGATACTAAAACAGATGTTCCTCCAAATTTTAGTGAAGATATTGTTAGACATTCTTTATACAGACAGAAAAAGTGAGTAGCCCTGATCTAGACAATATTGCAAGATATGCCCTGGTTAAAATTAAGAACTTTATCCTACCTTCTTTAACATACATATTTAACAAAGTGTTGTTATATAGTTTTATCCTGCCTGCACGCATATTAACAATGTTTTTCACATTTATAAGGGTGGTGCTACTGACATCAAAAAATGTCAACTAATCAGCCTAGCATCTCTATTAAGTATGACTTTTGAAAACTGGATTATTTTCATATAAAAATTTAATGGCAATATTGGTGCATTTTGTGATCTGACCCCACAAAGATTTGTCAGAAACAGATGTACATTTACTAACTTGACTTGCTTTTATGAACCAGTTAGTACTGCTCTTGAACATGGGCTCTGTGTGTGTGTGTGTGTGTGTGTGTGTGTGTGAGTGTGTGTGTGTGTGTGTGTGTGTGTATTGTAAAGCAGTAGCTATCTGCCATTGTGCATTTCCTATGGGCTTTATGTAGGCTCACATGTAGACTGCACCCCATCTCTAGTTTGTCTGCTAAGTATTTTCTGCTGTGCATGCATATATTATCATACCATCACTATACATGTGTATAAAATATATTTTATACCACTTTTTTCCAAACCCCATACAAATAATTCCATCCAATAAAAAAGCCCCCTAGAATTACACTTACAGGTTCTTAAAGCATGTATTTCCTGTTATATTTAACAACACTTTTTAAACATGTTTTATAAACATTAAGAAAACCACTAAATAGCTCCCCTAAATTAACAAAGTCATCTCATATGCCCTTGTATTAGCCATTCCATTACATAAACCCAGCCACTGATACCAGCAAACCAGGAATTGTTATAAAATAACCATTTTAATACACCCTCAAATTGCTATAGTCTTCACTGTATAGTAATTATGTAAGGAATATCTGTTATAGTAGTCTTACACTTAGCTAATTTTGCAAAGTAGATTATCTCCAGTTCCACAAACTAAGACCAGGCCTACATTACTTGTAATTCAGCTAAGCCTTAATACACTCAAAGTGGGTCTCAATGCAATTTTGTCAATATGCATTGTTAAAGGGAGAAATGGATCTTGATCAATGAGTACTGACTGACTTACCCACCTGTTTATATTACCTCAGTATTGTAACTTCCCCTTCCTACCTAGACCCTACCCCCAATTATCGGATTGACACATATGCCCTCATTCCCCTTTTTCAGGCCTCACCCACCTATCATTTCAAGCATCAGAATGGAGGAAAAGCACAAAGCCGATGTAGTCTATTCCCATACTCCCTTTTACAGATTATCAAACAAAGTTAAGACTGCAGGCAACTAACATGCTTCATCTTGTAGTCCTAGATTTAAATCCCTTGGTATCTATTACCTGCTGTGTGACTATGAGTAAGTCTCCTAACTAGACAGTGCTCTCAGGTTGCCTCTCAAAAGAGGCAGTTGAGCTTACTAGGTTAACAACTGAATAAAACAGAAGCAGTATTAAATAGAGTATTATGACTGAGTCACCAATCATAACTTGCTTATTGTATGTTCAAGATATGGATGCAAAGATATTCACCTCAAGAGTGAAGCTCTAAAGGTGAATCTTGGCATTTATATTGAGAATAGATGAAATTAAGTTACAATCAGAGATCCGATCATAATTCTTTGTAGTGCTTGGAGATTTGTCTGTACCATGTACTACTAGTTAATGTAAAATAAAACAACTTAAAAAAGTATGACTGTGCCAAAATCTTAAATGGCAAAAAATGAGTAGACATTCTTGAACCGCACAGTTGCTCATTTCTCCCTTCAACCATGCATATTGGCAAAATTACATCGAGACCCAGTTTGAGTGTATTGAGGCTTGTATTGTTGTGCTGGTTTTGAAAGCTAGTAAACCAGTTGGGAAGCATTTATGTCTTTATGTATTCCCTATGTATGGGAAGCAGATGGCTCCCAAATACATTTTTAGTGGTTGTAATATTGTATATATTCGACAGAAACAGAGTTGAAATTAACCCATTTCATGCTCTGCTGCTGCTAATTACTTGCCAGCTGTTAGGGGCTAATGGCAGATGCAATCTTAACAGTGTGTAGAGGGTGCTTAACAATTGTTAAGCACCCTTTTAAGCATTAAGATCAGGTGTTCTGCTATAGTAGTGCTTAACTAGGGAGTTAACTGATATTTGAGTGTAATCATCGAATTCCATGCACTGCATAAATATTACCCTTATACTGGGTATATGAAAATAATGTTTCTCACCAAGCATAAGGAAATTAATAGAATTGGTGCTATACTGATGTTTAAAATTGCAAATGCGGACATCTAACTAGAAGCTGTGCTACATGGAGGTTAAATAGATTCCCATTCTGCCATAAGATTATTGTTTAAAACTATATTCCTTATAAAAATATTTTCTCCATTGCCTGTATCATACTGGAAAGCTTTTTCCAAGCTCTGGATTTGCAGCATAGTTTATACTTGGTGCAACATTTAGAAAATAACAAATGTGTCCAGCAGGAGTCATTGTTTCTTACCACATCTCTTGTATAAAACATTCCTGAAACTCGTAGAGCAAATGGGTCTAATTTGATAATGGAATGATTTCATCTTAATTCTTACTCACCCTATTTATCAACATATTTGTAGACAGAGGACATTTGAATGGTTTAATGCTCAGTATTCAATGTGCTCATTATACAAACTCTAAACCTATTATAGGCCTTCAAAGAGTTTGTCCCCTATCAGACTGAGATCATAAACTCTGTCAGCCAACTAATTGTCAAGTTTGCAAAATACACTGAAAAATATGAAAAACCAAAAAACTCAAAAAAATGTGAATGGACTCAGCCTTCTTCAAGACAAAACAATATGTTATTATTCACAGCAAATATATATATAAAAAATATGTAATTAAAAAAAATTAAAAGTTCAAATTATAACCACTTGACTTGAAAAAAAAAAACTTTTAAAGGGCTATCTAATACCTATTAACACAGGCAGTTATTTTCCTCCCACCATAAAACAAACAATATAAAAAGACATAAATAAAACTTACTTTTTTTTTGTTTCTAAAATAAACAATAAAAACAAAAACTGCGAGTTGTGAAATATTTCAATATCATCAAATCAAATATCAAATATTTTATTTTCAAACAGTATAACCATAGAAAATATAAAAAATATATAAAATATAAATATAAAAGTAAAAATAATGTAAATATACATATTACCTACCTAGTTTAATAACCAATACATAAGTTAGTAATGGTGACATTTATTTATATATATATAGAAAGGAACCAACAATTATTATATATATATTTATATATATATACATAAAAACATAATAATATATATACATATATATATATATATATATTATATATATATATATATATATAAAATAAATAAACTCATCTCTTCAGTGCTTTTTTGCTCTAGTTTGTTTTTTTTTGAGAGTTATAGAGACATATTCTTCTTTAATGACCTCTCCGTTTTGCCAATGTAAAGGGAGGGACATTTTCACACACAAGCCACATATACTACTCCTTTAGTTTGACAATTGTACTTATCATTAATAAATTCTACCATTAATATAATATTTGCTTTATAGAATATATTTCATTTAGCCATACCCATGTTGTTCCCTTTAATTTTTAGTGTGTTCTTTTCAACAAGGTATATGTGAATGTTGGACAGTGTCCCACCACTTTAACCAATGCCTGGTCCTCCACTAATGCTCCAATTTTTGTAAATGATGTCCCTAATAATGTGAAATTCTGTACAATATCATATTCCCTGTGTTGGCCTTTTGTTTTTGTTTGTAATGTTCCCCCTGCCAGAAAAAGGGCCTAAAGTCTTTCTTTCTTTTATTCTGTACCAACATAATATCTTTTATTAAAAGTCTGGATACCCTCTCTCATGAACATTTTATACAGTTTTGTTTTTCAAAACCATTCTTGCCGCTCTGACAAATTACCCCTTCACCACCACTTCTTTTTTTTGAAAGGGGATGGCTACTAGAAAGTGGAGGTAAGGGAGTTTGAATAGTGGAACTTTTCTGTGGATCATGGGTTATTTAAATTATTATTTATTTTTATTAATATAAAAAATTAGAAATTAATCTCACCTACACCCCTACACTGTAAATTATTGAAGAAAAATAGACTTTTTTTCAAAATGCTGTTAATAAAGTATTGACATTTTGTTGATACATATATTTTTGAAACAGCCATTCTTCCCAGTAGTATGCCAAAAACTGTTTTGCAGCTAGTCTTGTTAACATGTTCCAAAAGCCCCAGGAATCCTTGCAAATTTGTATCCTCATCCTTTAGGGGTTTAAACCACATCCATTTATGGTCAAATAGTGTAAGATGTCACAATCAATGCTCCCTCAGGAACAAAATCATCTAGACACCTCTAATTTTTCTGTAGGCTACATGTACTTCATTAAGGCCGACTTTAAGATTCATTCTTAGAAACATTATTTTTCATTGTTTTAGAACACACATTTGAGTTAACCATTGACCTTAAATCTATTCACACAACTTTTCAAAAAAAATACTAACTCCATATAGGGGATTAAAAAATGCTTGAACTTTATAGGTGTTAAGTAGTGTGTAGGTGTGTTACTACTGAAGGGCCAGGATTTAATTTACGCTTTAAATAACAGTCTATAATAGTGTTAACAAGATTACATTTTTATTTATGAAAGACAAATGGAAAAAAATTTAAAAAAAAATTCTATCAATTCCACCTCCACCTTAACACCATGTAATTGTAGATTTTAAAGTCCCTTTGTTGACTCCTTATACAGTGGCTCCTCCACAAGGCACCTCTCTCTCTTCAAGGCATCGTCTTGAACCAGTTGTTCCCCAAGATCAATTTTGTCTGGGCGAGAGGAAGGGGATAGGCTTTTGCCATAATCCTTCTTGATGTCCCTGTCAATTTTACGTTTCTTGTTCAACAGTAGCTTAAATAGATGCCTCAATACTGGACAGGATCCTTAAGTAGTGTCACTTGCATCTACTGAATCAAGATGCTTGTTGCAGAGAGAAAGACTCGTATTACTCTTCCTGTCTTCCTGTTTAATGTTATAATATTATTAACTAAAAAATGCTAAAAAAAAAAAAAAGTGCCCTGTTTAATAGGGCCATAGGGCCTTGAACTCTGAAAAACTGGCCATTGGCACAAGCCCTTAGGAATTATTTTCTGCCAATGCATTCTCTTGAAGGTAAGAGACCAAAACTATGTTTCCTCCCATCGAAATAGTTTAAAATCAAAGTTGGCCATGGTAGGAATAGGCGCTGTTTCTCTTTAGGGATGCCTGCTTTTTGAGTTTTCGTAACTAATTGTCAAGTTCACTTTCAAAAGTCTGCAGACTATCCAATTTACATATTTGTATAGGAAGAGTGTTACACCACCACCAAGTCCTACAATTAAATGTCTTCCCATATTGAGTAGTTTTAAAGCTAGTAACTTCAACAAACTTTTTTTTCCATTGCCCATCTAAGTGATTAGTTATGTCTATGTCCAGTGTTACAGACAGGCTATCACTGTTTATACTTTTATGGATTAATAGAAGGTCACTCTTACCCATCTATGATCTTATAAGTTAGCTTCTTCATTACAGATATTTATTTTGTAAAGTATTTTTGAATTTTCTCAAACCTTTTTAGTTGTGCTATATTATTTAAACAAATGGACACAAACACAGTATATTCGATAGCTGGTCTTAGTACTGATGTAAAAAAAAGGAGTAATACACTTTGATCTCTGCTAACTATTCTACATAGTATGTCCCTTGTAACACTTGTTTCTATCAAATTTGGTTTGAATGACAATTGTTTATCAAACCCAAAAGCTGGATCCCTGGTCATGGTTACTTCCTCCAACAGTGTGTTAGTTATCACATATGAGTAATAAGGGTTGCAGTTTCCAAAATGTATTACTTTTGATTTCCTTACATTAAACTCCATGCCCTTCATCTTAGACCAGATATCCAGAGAGACTAAAAACCTTTGCATATTATGCTGATCTCTTAAGTTTGTAACCATTGATCATACTGAACTGTCATCCATGAATTTAGTGACCTTAAGTTGTTCCTTGTTAGAAATTCAGACACATTAAAACCAAGACTGGACCTATTACTTACCCCCATGGCACCCCAGAGATTATTTTTTTCTTTAGACAGTGCTTCTTTTATTTTAATTCTGTATTTTCTATTTTATAACAAGTTACTAATCTATCTTCCAAAATATCTATTAATTGCTTTACTTTATCTAATTCATTTCTAAACCACATTCAGTCTCTTTGACTATTTTGCTTTAAAACAGAAAAATACACTGCAAATTTGATCACCTGCTGCAATGTTATAAAATGATTAACCTTGTGATTCAGAGAAGCTTACTGAATTGCAGAGAAGGCTTAACTAAGAAGGTTTTCTTGGTGCAGTAAGCCCAAGTGATTCAAAGACCACTCTCCTAATACACCTGTATGCAGACAGCGTTCCTGCTGGGGAAGCTGCATGCAAATTTAACAGTCTGGGGTAAGTGGATAATGTTAATTAACTATATGCTCTTCCCTGGAAATAGAGCTGGAAAAGGATTAGCAGAGTAGAATAGTTGTCTGAATTGCTCTACTATGTTAATTTGGCCACATTGAGGAAAAAGTATAAGCTATCTGTTGACAGCATACACCCTTTCACTTTTATGCATAGATCAAATTTGTACTGTGACTACAGGTACCTACCACAGATCCAGCTGAGGTTGTGTGTGTATATCTGTGTGCAAATCTGTATGAGCATGAATATGGGTGCACAGATATTTGTGTGTGTGTGTGTGTGTGTGTGTGTGTGTGTGTGTGTGTGTGTGTGTGTGTGTGTGTGTGTGTGTGTGTGAGTGAGACTGAGTGGTTCTGTGCATGTAAGTATGCCTGTATGGGGCTTGTTTGCAGCTGTATGTGTGGGAGGAGAATGTGTGTGTGTGTGTGTGTGTGTGTGTGTGTGTGTGTGTGTGTGTGTGTGTGTGTGTGTGTGTGTGAGTATGTGTGGGTTTGTGTGAGTGCATGCATATTGGAGCATGCCTGTGCAACGGAAATGCACAGTCTGGTGGTGGGAACACTAGCACGGACATGTCTGACAACACAGTGTTCAGTTAAAGTATGGTAACTTTCTGGTAATATGGTGTTTCTCTGTGAAACTTTACTATGTCTCTGAATTGGAGATTTTCACCATCTCCCTATTGGCAGTCCTGAGTTGGCCAATCAATGTTGATGATAATCATTCTGAATCCCAGACTACATTTCATTTTGTCAGGTATTCTAATGGGTACTGTAAGTGCAAGACAGATAATACATCTACTTGTATCAGAAAACAAGCTAGAAGTTTCTTGTCTGGATGTTGTTCTGAATAAATCTCAAATCTGGGATCCTTGTTTTTGGTAGATCATAGTTTGTCATGTAAAAAACAAACATAATGTAGCTACCTGTTCTTTTAATAGCATATCTGTGATCTACTTTCTGGCAGCAACTATCATACTGTAATATTGTGAACTATTGTTCCAAGACTGTATTTGACCAGTGCGATTCCTTACATTCCTGGGAAATGCTGATGTACTCCAGAATGGATAGCTGCTGTGCCATTATTGTGTCAGTAGAATTCAGTATTTCTATTTTTCTTGAAAATAAAAATCGAAAGAAACAAATGTAAAATGATTTTTCTCTTTTCTGAAATCCCCGTAGCCTGAAAGTGCATTTCAACATATTCATCTTTGACCTCTACACTGTTACGAAAACAGTGGTACCTTGGCTCACTGATTACTCAGCCCTAATCTGCTATGTCAATACTCACTCTTTAAACTCAAGACCTTACACAGCAATCCTTATCTACTGAAATATGGCTAAGTAATTCACAACTCATTCTAAACTTAAAAAAATACTGCTCTTTACCCCAAAACACATCATTACCCCAAGAACACTATTCACTATCAACTCTGCCAAAATATCATGATGGAGCAACAAAAACACACACAATTTTTGGGTGTCATCATAGAATGATTTGACCACCATGTATCACATAAGGTTAACAAAACCCAACAAAAAGTAGGCACATTATGCAGAGTACAACCTACCTCACTGACATGACCAGAAGATATGTAGCCACTGCTTTCTTACTGCCATCTCTCCTCTATGCTGCCTCAGTTTTCACCAACCTTCAGTCCTCACAACTATACAAACTTGAGCAATGTTATAAGAAAATAGCCACATTTGCTTAAACTATAAGAACTGAACACACCAATGCCTTGCACTTAGAGAATTAAACTGGCTAGAAATACCATATCATCTAACAATACACAGATTGCTTATAAGACAGAAAATTGCCTCGTCCTTAACTTAATACAGCACTACTCCACCAATAGAATTTTACTGTCTAAAGAAATGTACTGATCACTATAACCAAATCAAATAATACTGAAGATGACCGTCTACATTCAAATATTGTAGCTAAACTGTGGGACCACTGTGGGACCACATCCCACTTCCACTGAAATCAATTGAGAATGTTAACTCATTTAAGCCACAACTAATATTTCACCTTTTATATCAATGGATCTGCTGCTGTATATCTCTGTTATACGTGCTACTGCAATCTTCAGCTTACCATATCATCAAACCATTTCTGTACAACCAGAATCCTATGCCTCACAGTCTGTGTTCGCCAACACCTAAATCATTTTACTAGTGTCTCACATACATAGTTTATCTAACACTGCTTACCACCCCACCTCTATACTTCTAATGTTAACCTTTTGATAATTGTTTATAATTGTCTCTGAACCTGCTTAATATTTCTGCACCACTGAGTTCCTTCTTTCACTTCCATTTCTTTGAATATCTAATCACTAATCACAAGATCTGTTATTTATTTGATAAGACTACTAACATCTCTTCAAATGTTCAAACATAAACATCTACTTAATGCATAAGTATCTTTTATACTGTAATAGTTTTCTTTATTTTATACAAATCTAATCTAATTTGCAAATGTATGTGTAATTGTTAATTAATATTACTTAATTTCTGTTCATGTAAATTATTGAATGTCTGTTTAAAAATGTTTGTAAATATGTTGAAGCTTTTCTCCCCAGGCCTCTGCTGAAAATATTTCTTGATTAAACCCATTAGGACAAACACAGTAAACAAAAGCAAAACTAAAAACTAAATAAATAAATATACAGGGAGATTCAATAACTCCTACATGGTCATTTTTCACCATGTGTGCATTGCAGAGGGATGCGCACGTGGCCATGGAAAGTTTTAGATTCAGTAAGCACCATGTAGTGGTACGCAGCCCTGCACAAACAAGGTAAACACAGTGGCATGCTAATTGCAGCATAAACAGCTGAATCGGATGCTAATTAACCAAACCAACACTGTTTAGAAGAAGAAGGAAAAAAAGAGAAACAAAACTAAGCTAAGAACTGTTTAAAAGAAAACACTTTTTGAAAGTCAGCCAACACCAAAGTGCTACACTTGAATAAACCACCACAACTGTGTAATTACAGCTGAACCAAACATTGAAAAACACAACTACTGCACATGTATAATGTTTAGAACATTTGCCATTTAATTGTGTTTCTAGAATGTCCTCAGAAGATCAAGTGCAGTAAGCAGTCCACTTAAATCATTTTCAAATTCAGTCATGTGACCGTTCCGCTCAAAAAAGTTAAAGACATAGACACATAATAAAATAAACCACAACGGTATAATAAAATAACTTATACATATTAATTTTATCCTCTATACTAATAATTTATATACCCATTCACTGTAAAAATATATATTCATATATAAATCTATAGAACAATATGAAAAGACAAATATTACACAAAATTTTTTACAACGCATATAAAACTTGTTTGATTTTTCAATATTTCAAAAGACATTTAATATTAAGACTTTCATTGAGTCCTGACAAAATAACTGCTTCTAAAAGTATTTGCCAGTTTAACCCTTTAACTTCTAAATAATTATTTACATCACCGCTAAATGAAAATCTATTACAAAAAGCAGAAACTTTCTAAAATCAGTACAAACAAGGAAGTGTTTGGCCAATGCACTTTTATCGTCCTTATTTTATATGGACAAAAAATGTTCTAACATCCTCTTACTTAACTTACGAATGGTCTTATGTACATAAAAACATTGGCATGTGTCACACATAGCTAGGTAAACCACATACGTTGAATCACAGCTAAATTTGTTTTTATACCATATCTGTAAACTATTATGTTTAAGTATTACATTGGAGCCTTTGTTAATAAATCTGCATTGCCTACACCAATTACACTTAAACACGTCTTTCTTGACTTGAACATTATTTGGGGGAGTGTACTCAAATAACTATTTTAAGTCAAAATCCTTTTTATAAAGAAACCTAGGAATTTTGTACTATTCAGAGAAACCCCCTGACCTGACTGGCATGCTGAACTTCTACAATTCAAATGGTCAACTTTGGTCCTCCAACAAAGCCTTAATCAAAACCATCACATGCAAAAACAACTCCTGGGGATCACTGTTTGCCCATGAAATAACAAAAATATGGAACAAACTTCCCCCTGACCTCAGACTACAAAACTCCACACCCTCCTTCAAAAGCCTACTTAAAACATATCTCTTCACCAACCATCTATGCAACTGTAATTGACCCCCTGAAGCCTTATACATTCACTATTTCTATACCCCATCTGTCCTGGACAACACAAACAACACCATCTAACTATACCTATCCATGTGTGAGCAATAACCTATATATGAGTGTGTGTGTGTGTGTGTGTGTGTGTGTGTGTATATATATATATATATATATATATATATATATATATATATATATATATATATATATATATACTCTTACATGTATATTTGCTTGAATGTATATATGGAAAACTTAAACACTTGTATACTCTTATTCAGTTGTAAAATATCTTGAAATGCTCTACCAGGTTCTTATCTACCCTCAGTGTATATATTGTATACTTGTATTTTCAACCAAAAGGGGGAATATCCTCTTATTATATACTAACGGCTGTAAAGCCTACAATCTGTATACTACTACTATGTAATGTCTCTTTTGTAAATTTTTCTTCTCTCTCTAAACTTATGGAGTTTTTCCCCCAGGACTCTGCTGAAAATGGACACTTGTCCAGTCGACTATCCTGGCAAACAAATGTTTAATAAATAATAATAAAATATTATCCAGCGTCTCACTGAGTTATTTTTATGATACTGTCTTCCAGTTTTCATTTATAATTTTCCTTATTTCCATAGCATCAGTGGAAAAAGGTAATGGGAACACTATAAAAACCTTCATTTTTATATTTTACTACCAAATGCCCTTCAGAATTATTAATAATAATAATTGAAATTCCACTGACCAAAATAGGGCGAAGCCTCAAACTTCTTAAACTATTCAGTTCTCCAGTGATCTGATCAAGGCATGTAGCTGTGTAACCCCTGTCCAGAAATAATTGCCTCAAATGGTGAACCTCATTATCAAAAATATCATTAGAATTAATTAATTGACTGATACAATTTAGCTATTCAATAAGCTATAAAGTATCCATGTAGAGTCCATCCTGGTTTGTCATGCATATTCCAAAACTTTTGGAATACAGCCACAGAAAGGAGTCTACATGGCCAGAACCATGTCAACAGAGAACCTGGAGTGTATTATGTAATAATAGGAATGAGTTACATATCCTTGTATCGCAGAAATACAGCATCATATCCTTGTTTGTGCCATAACAGTAACTCACCTAGACCCCCCCCCAAAAGAACAGGAAAATTACAGAATTTGATAATAAACCCTCTTTGAAATGCTAAACGTTCTTTCAAAGGAGCTGTCCCTGAAACATTTGTACAGATTTATCACACAACATTCCATTTTCATGTATTGGCAGTCATGTATACCTCTGAAATGGCTTGGCAAATATGCCCATGCCATCAGTAAACTTCTAACTAATGCATACAGATAAAAGTGTAAAAGCCTATGGGTCAGACATATCATAAATACATTCTAGCATATGCAGTATGTAGCTGACCAAATGCAAGCATACCTTCTGACGTGTAGTCCTTCTCTGGACAGATATATCATGAAGAAATAGCGTTATATGCAGTCTTTCCAACATAAACAAGTGTCCCCACCATCATTTTGCCTAGCTACATGGTTGCCCTTATGGTATAGATTCAGGGCTATTAGCAGGGTGAAGATGCAAATAAGGCGTGAACACATTAGAATCAATGAATCCCAAAACGTTGGATGCATGTAGGAGATATAAACATAGAGAAATAAAGCACCCATCCCATTTTCTGAAGGTGCATTAGAGTGAGATTTCAAATCCAGACGTATGTAGAAATATTGTAAACTGGACAACTGGTCAGACAGGACCCAGACAGAAACCGGATGCACACAATTAATAACATTAGGCATCATGAAAACCCACTAAGCAATGTTGCACAGCAGTTAACAGCAAGACCTTAAGAGTGCTTAGTAAAATAGGGAATGTCATGTAACTATTCCAGTGACAGCAGGTGTAAGTGTAGGGCTGGAGTACAGATGGTCCTGGGTTCTAGTAAAGGGTGTGCAACCTTTGTTTTACTGTTGTGACATTGCAGTTTATAGCAATGAGCTACAAAATTGATAAGTGTTTTTTTTAACCTTCTTGTGGCAACAGGTTTAAGTGTAAGACTGCCATACACCTGGTTCTGGGTTGGAATATAGCATATTACATACCCTTTTACTGCTGTTTCACTTCCCGTTGTAGTCACTCTCGCTTATAACACTTGACATGGTGTAGCTGATATTAATTATATGTATGAGGGCTGAGGCACTAGCATTGTGTCAGTTATGTATTCATTTATTATCACATTTATTCTCAAATGTATGACTGTGGGTATATTGTGTGCTATATTCCTGTAAGTATATTTCTGCTGGACTGCCATTGTCTTCATATTTGCCTAACACACATATACAACTGCCTGTACATCCAGTAACCTTTTATTTGCTTTGCTTGCCACTGTTGCTATCTTAATACCATTGAGTAGATGCGGTGTTTGGAGGTACATACTGCCGAGCACTGTGTTTGTGAGATGGTAAGTGGAGTGCGACATTTTCAAACAGTGTTTGTGCTCTGCCAGTAAATGAGATGACTGGAATTGGTGGGAATGCATCATTCTCCATTGCTCTAGAGCTGTGTCAAGCATTGGGGGAGGAAAGTGTCAGATTTAGGGCACAGAGATGGGGTGTCCAGGAGTCCAAGATTTTCATTGGACTCCTAGTGATGAACCACAGTGCCAAGCTGTTGCAGGGGGAGTATTCTGGCTTCCAGTATAAGTCAGAAGCTTGGGATAGTTTAGCTTGGGCTGTAACCAGTACCACTACTATCCCCTGGACTGGTGAAGAATGTAGGCATCACTACAATGACCTCCAGAGGAAGAAGAGGGATACCCTCAACCATTGGATCAGGGAATTTAGGACTGCCGACATCCCTCACCAGTGTAACTATCAACTACTGAGAGTACTTGTAAGACTTAAAAGTTGAATATAGGCAAGACTGGTATTCATAATGGTATACTGTTCTGTTCTGTATTTTTCACAGCTGCCAGGGACCAGAAGGTCAATGTATGAACCCATGGGGTTAGATTGGTGAAGATGAGGGAAGCATGTTGTACGTATGCATCAGAATAGTAGTGTTATTCTAGCATTAAAAGTTAAAGATAGCTTTTTTGGTATTTTATAGAGTTGCATCAAATTGAGCATGCATATCTCAACTGTAAAATCAAGTATGCATGCATTAGTCTGTAGCACAAACCAAGAGTACAATATTAGACTTCAGTCGGAGGTTGTCGGTTCAAAGACCACACTTTTCAACTATACAATACTGTTAATTCTTCAATTATGTGTAATTTAAAGATTTAAAGTAAAAACTCTATACTAGTGGCACACATGCCCTGCTGTAAAGTGTAATCTGTATAACTGGAATACGGATATTTGTAATATATGCACATGTCAAGGAGTACTTGCTGCAATCTGTAGTATATAGTGTGCATCTGTTAGGAGTTGGTAGTATTATAAGTAAAAGTTAAGATATAAGTCAATTAAACTTCTCAATGCATTGTATGTCACATATGAAGGTACAAATTTAATTTCCTTTTTGTTCTCTCACCCCAAAACAAATCTCTTTTTTATTTTATTTTAATTTTTTTATTATATGCTGTCAGATTATGTCCATATCCTCAGTGTTTACCTCATCACTAAATGCTCCACACAGTGGGGTAGGGCTTCCCCACAGGATCCACTTACTCCCACTCCACTGACTCCTGCACCATTGCCCAGCATTTTTGGGAGCCATCCTGGCAGCACCACCTCTGCTGCCACTGCACTATCTGCCCCCTCAGGTAGTCCTGCCCCAGAGGCTGGTCCAGTGATACCCTCTGGGAGCAGTGGTGGAGGTGGTGATTTTGTCACCCATGCTGAATTGCCAGGGGATGGTGAGTAAGGTTGTGTGCTGGACTGTTGGTGCACACCTACCAGTGGTGGCACGTACATATGGACTGCAGGACTGTAGCCCCCCTCAGCTAAAACTACAGTCCTGAATGAACTACACTCATTCATGCTTGGCATTCAAGCCGACCAGAAGTGCATGCATGCATGCAGGGATACGGACTGGGTAAACAGCAGTCTGGATCCAGGAGAACACATTGTAGGCAGAGATGCCCCAGAAGTCTATGCGGTTACAACTGCATAGACTGGAAGGGGACTGGACTGCAATGTCTGCAGGCTGGATAACTTGCCTGCTCTCCCAGGAGGAAATACATTTCCGCACGGACCTGGAAAGTGCAGGAGGACTCTTATGGAAAGAGACCAGGGAATGCAGGTATGTCTAGTGTGTGTGTGTGTGTGTGTGTGTGTGTGTGTGTGTGTGTGTGTGTGTGTGTGTGTGTGTGTTTGTCTTTATTATTCCTCTCAGTCAGTAATCTATTTGTTATACTTTGTTAATCATTTTTTTTTTGTGCGTCTATTCCTGGGTTCCCTTTGAAAATGCCATTCTCCACTAGGCCTAACCTGGTTGACAAAGTGAAATAAATGTATGTATAAACCAGGAACATGCCTGTAGTAATAAAAACAGTGAACAGTGTCTGGAATTTTCAAATTTAAGCAGAAGATAATCATCCTTTGAAATGTTGGATTTTATAATGAATAAGGTTTCTTTACAAAAGATGAACAAAAATGACAATTGAAAAAAATCCAGACTCAAATGCATGTCTAAAACAGTGTAGAGGTTTTTTTCAAAGTTCAGTTCAACATGATCTCTGTTAAGACAACCCTATTTCAGTATCATGTCAGATATATACTACTCAGAGATACTTTTCAACACACTTTGCTATACAAACATTGGTAATTCTGTCAAATTCCGCTTTGCAGAAAAAGAGTTTATGCCTCTTTTCCAGGTATTAGGGGCCCCTTCTCCTCTGTGTTTGTCCTTCACATGTAGCTCCCCAAGATTCCCCTTTAAAAGCCTGTCTAGACACAGAGGTTTGGAATGTGACTCCGTCTAGATATAGTAGCCATGTTAAACACCTAGAGACAACTGCTTATTATTTGTCATTGAGAATTTCCCCTCTTTCTGGTACGCCCACATTTTACATACCCAGAAATGGTTTTACTATACATTGTTGTGTTTTTTCTCCAAGAATCAGATGCCTACGTCACAAGGTGCTGAGGAAGAGATCATTGACTGTTTACCATAGGGAATAACTGCGAGTGTGGCTTCTAAATGTGCATAATAAGTGATTCCTTGGTTTTGGAAGATTTCTTTCTTAGTGTTTGTGCAATGGTGTCTGTAAGACTGCAGCAGGGCTTGAAACCCCTGTAAAAAATGCTCAGAATTTGCATTTTTACCCTTTTGAGCTTCAGGAATTTTTCTGTTTTTTAGTTCCCCAGGATTTTGTTACTTAAGGCTTGTATTAAATAATCAGTTTCTCATAAATCTGTGGTTTCTGGACTTTTGAGTCATTAAATGGTTGATGGTGCAGTGGTTGCATTGTTGCCTCACAACTAAAGGTTTTCTGGTTTGATTCCTGGCTGGGGTGCCTTCTGTGTGGAGTCTTCATGTCCTCCCTGTATTTGTGTGGGTTTCCTCTGGGTGCTCTGGTGTCCTCCCATGTTACAAAGACATGTGTCTGGAGTGTTTCTCCCTGGGCTTCTGCTGAAAATTTGCTTTTGTTCTAAGTCAGACTTTCCTGGTTAACAGATGTTAAATAAATTAAAATGACAGGAATTTGAATTTCAGACTTCATATTCTTCAGAAAGTACATGGTAACACAAAACCTTTAATTCTAGCAATTTTCTAAGTTTATAAGATGAATATTTAAAATCTGTCCCTATTTTTGGGACTGTATTCCCCCATTATTGGCATTGTCCATGTTTTTGTGCTAAGGTTGAGAGCTATGGTAAGAACTGAATTCAATGAATATGTTTGGGGGCTGTATTCCCCCATTACTGGCTTTGTCCAGGTGTTTTGTGCTAAGAGGTTGAAAGCTATGGTGAGAACTGAATTCACTGAATATGTTTGGGGGCTGTATTCCCCCAGTATTGGCTTTGTCCAGGTGTTTTGTGGCTAAGAGGTTGACAGCCATGGTGAAAATTGAGTTCACTAAATGGTAGCCATTTAAGTTTCAGTCTTCCTATCTTTGACAGGTTCTCAGCTGTATTGTGAGGCAATTTTATATTTTTGCGTAACATTTTTGGTCCATTTTCCACAAAATTGTGGTTTTCTGGCAAATTAGTGGCAAATCATTAAAGACTGACATTAGAAAATAATGCCACACATTTGAGTTTTAGATTTCATACCCTTCAGAAAATTCATACTAATGCAAGACCTACTACTATTCTATTATCTTTCTAAGTTTATGAGAGCAATATTTAAAAATTGTCCTTATTTTTGGGCCTTTGTCTCACTTCTATGTATGGCTTTGTCCAGATTTCTTGCTCTGAGGTTGCGAGGTATGACAAATGTGTCAGAGCTATCACCGCCAGCCAGAGACATTTCAAATTGTAACATACTTGTTGCACCCCACTCCCATGTAGTGACTCTGGATGTGTCCAAGCAAGGCAAGGAGCAGTTATGCAGTGCAAATGTGCAGAGTATTCCCCCATCCAAGGTAGACACAAGTACTACAGTGGCTTTTCATCTCTCCTTGATTTTGCAGAATGTTCTGGATTTCTGTCATATTTTTATATTGTTGATTTATGCTTCTTATTATTCAGTGTTGCAGTGCTCTGTTGCTCTGTGTTTAAGTAGCAATGGTTTAATGACCATCAGGTAAGCTTGTCTGAGATTGTAAGATGCATGTAAGCTTTAATAAGCATACTGTTAAAGAATTATCAACATTGAAAGCTTTTTTGTTGTTGCCATGTAGAGAATATTTATATAACTAAATAACGTATAAGCCTTAGATACTGAAATGCCTATGACAGTATTTGTAATAAAGGACAGGATTACAGTATTTTCAGAAACTCATTGCATTTGTTGGAGACTTGCAGTCATCTTTACAGGCATTACACGTAAACCAAACAGAATGTTAATCTATCATGTGTGGTCCATAACCTGTGCAGTTATCCTTTAAGCAATTTATCTTAAGCTTGTTTCTTGTTTGCTGTTCATTTTTTACTTTGATCATGTTTTCCCATGAAACAAGCAGATAGTTGTGTTAGGCAGCAGGTCTTTTTTGGATAAGAAACATTTTTACAAGTGGAGGTATCACAGAGACTGCTACTTTCAGCTTGTTACCTGGTACTTTTATAAAGCTGAATATAAATTATAATTAGAACTGCAGTGCAAGGAGAAGTGGTTTGAGTTGAGTGCTGCTTGTTTTTTTTTTGTTTTTTTTATACTGATTTTGACTGGCATTCCAGTAATGTATTTAAAAAGTAATTTATTTTTTCATGCCTCACAACCTTTTTGTTTCCATCTAGATATTAAGTAAGCTGTCATGTAGCCAATGCATTGAATTTTTTTTTTCTTCTACACTTAATTTTGTCTTGATTGGACTCCCATAATGATAGTTTGCCACTCAGGGCAGCATATTTAATTAAAGTTCCAGTTGTTGTGGTTTTGAGAATAGCTTCACCCCTTTCTATTCGGTCACACCACTTCACAGTGGCCCCACCCATTCAGCTGTCTCCTGCAGCCCCCCCTTTGAAGTGACGTCACCAGCTGCCGCCGACACCTACACTTGCTGAAGAGTCTGCTCTCTCATTTTATGTAATATCAGGAGGAGGAGACAGAGACATCAGGCACTCCAGCCAGCGGTGAACTGAGGTGGCAGTTATGACAGTCCAGTGGGTGAGAACTCAATTCATAGGTTCATAGGTAGGTACTAGGCTATTGGCCAAAGGGCATAAGTAAGCCTAGCCAAGTTTCCCTGGCTTATGCCACCCAAGAAAGTTATTTTCCTGTGTCCCGGTCAAGCAGAGCCACAGAAGTGATCCCTGGGGAGTATTTCCTATTTTCCATCCACTCATCAAGATTTTTCTTGAAGAGTGATAATGAGGAACTTTGCTTGATATAGATGGGTAGCTTGTTCCAGAGTATAAGAAGTCTCTGGGACAGGAATCTATCCCTCCAGCATGTCCTGTTTAGTGTGATGACAAGGTTTAGGTCACGAGAGTGTGTAGCTGGGAGGGATTGGGATTTATTTAGGTGTAGCATGTCCAACAGCTCTGGGCTTGACATAGCTTTATATGTTAGGCAGAGATTACCTCAATGTAGGTGATATGCTATGGAGTAAAGCTGGAGTTTTTTGAGGTGGTCAGTGTAGACCATCTGTTTGAGGTCA
Source organism: Protopterus annectens (assembly GCF_019279795.1). Lineage (NCBI taxonomy): Eukaryota > Metazoa > Chordata > Ceratodontiformes > Protopteridae > Protopterus > Protopterus annectens. The sequence continues at coordinate 779,431,109 of NC_056737.1, read as the reverse complement.
GTAATCCTCTTTGTGAGGTACCTCTGTGGCCTTTCCAGCTGCTGCAGATGTCTTGTGAAGTTCATTCCTAAAGGGGCATTGTACTCTATAATGGGTCTAATGAGTGTCGAGTAGAGGGGAACAATGACCTCTTTCTTCCTGGATGAGAATCCTTTTGTGATGAGGAGTGCCACATAAAAGGATTTCCTGTCTACTGTGGCAATGTGATTATCAAAGGAGAGACTAGTGTCCACCTGGGTCCCAAGGTCTCTTATCACACATTCGGTGATAAGTAGACTGCCGCTTATGTGGTAGTTCATGGGTGCAGCATTTTTACCAAAGGGGATGACAATGCACATTTGGCATTGAGCTTGAAGCCATGTCTCTAACACCAGGCATCTGCCTCAGTGAGGCCCTTCTGTAGGATGTCCACATCATTTGGGGACTCGACTATGGCTCCTAGTTTGCAGTCATCTGTGAACTTCATTAGCCAAAGACCTTCTGACTTAGCCTGTACTTCAGAGAAGTAGATACCAAACAGAAGAGGTCCCAGGACTGAACCCTGTGGTACTCCACTTGTAACTGGTTTGAAGTCAGATTTAAAGTCTGCAACTTTTACAGTGCAGGTTCTGTCAGTGAGCCAGTTGGCAACCCATCTTGTGATGTAGGGATTTATACCTAGTTTAGTGAGTTTAGCTATAATTCCAGAATGGGGGGATGGTGTCGAAAGCCTTGGTGAGGTCAAGATAGGCTGTGTGAACCACCTTACCCTGGTCTAAAGCTTTGGTGACTGCCTCAAAGAAGTCAATCAGGTTCAGGAGGCATGTTTTGCCTTTCATAAACCGAAAATGGCTGGTGTCCAGAGTTTAGAGGTTACCAATGTCTTGTCTATGAGTTCCATGATAATACGTTCCATGGCCTTACAGACCAGGCTCGTCAGGCTAATAGGGCAATAGTTCCCAGGATCAGTGGTGGCTCCCCCTTTGTGGAGTGGGATAACTGTTGCTGTGCAACATTCAGTGGGCACAAAGCCTGACGTGAGGCTATGATTGAACATGATGCTTAGGTGTGGAGCCAGTTCGTTCTAAAGTTCATGTAAAATGCAGCATGGAATGTTGTCTGGTCCCATGGATGGTGTGTTTTTGGCTTAGAAAGTGCAGCTTTTCCCTGCATAGTTGTGATTACAGTGACTCTGCATTCTTCCTGTATAGATATGGGTCCTTTAGGGGGTGAGAAGTGGGTAAAGTTAGCACTGAAACTATCTGCCAGGATGTTGGCAATATCAGTTGGTTCTGTCATTTTTGTGCCGTTGTGCTGTAACTCAGAGCAGATCTGGGTGTTGCCATTAAGATTCTTGACATAGCTATTGAATGCTTTGTATTTGTCCCTAGAATCAGTGGCAATTTTGTTTTCATAGCTGCATTGAAGGATCTTATAAGGGATCTCAGCTTCTTACTGAGGCTGACCAGGGAGCTCCTCCACTCATGGGATTTTACTTTCTTTTGCAACAGTTTCTTCAATCTGTTGTAGAGTTTGTTTATGGCAGGGGACCACCAGATTGGCTTCCTTTTTTGGAGGATAGTGTCTTGGTTATGTTTGGGATAGCATGATCCATGCACTCATGTAAGTGCTTATAGAGTGCATTTGTGTAGGATTCAGCATTCATAACTGTATTGTCCATCTGCACGGGTGTCATGAAGTTCACCACTTCTGTCTTAAGAAGCATGAAATTGGGTTTGGAGAAATGTTTTTACCATGGTTTCCTTAATGGGGGGTGGGGGCAGGATGTGGATATTTAGGGTGATTAGCTTATGGTTGGATCTGACCAATGAGGAGTTGACTTTAGGTGTGGAACAATGGTCACTCATGTTGGTAATGACTAGGTCTAGGATATTGTTTCTCCTGGTGGGGGTGTGGATAAGTTGATCCAGGGCATTGTAATTTATGAATTCCAGAAAGCGTTGAGCGAAGGAGTTAGTACATGAGTAGTTTTCCCAGTTAATGGCGGGGCAGTTGAAATTGTCCATTGTTAGGGTGTTTGGTTGAACTCTAATATTTTCCAGGATATCAAGAAAAGAGAAGTGGGAATCCTGGGGCATGGTGGGAGATCTGTAGCAAGCTACATTTTGAATTGCAGTTTTGCCCAGAGTTAGTTGCACTTGGGTAACCTCGGATGCATTATGCTGAGTGACAAACCTGGAGGTGTGGACATCCTTAATGAATATGGAAACACCTTTGCCTTTGGTGTTCCGGTCCAGGTTAGATGGCTGAAAAGTGTGGTATGAGTTATAACCTGGTAATGCAGTGGTGCTCTCTGGAGCCTTGAACCAGGTCTCAGTCACTGCACAGATATCAATGTTCTCCATTTTTAAGGAGTGCCTCAAGGGAGTGCATTTTGAAATTTAGACTTCTAGCATTGAGTAGCATTACCCTCAGTTTTTGCTTGCCTGTACCTGTTATGGTGGTGAATTTGTCATTTGAATCTTGCCTAACAAAGGCACTATAGGGGCAGCAAGAGCCTTAGCCAGTATTCAGAATCCCAGGGGTGACAGGTGCAGGCCATCTCTGCAAAGCATCGTGGTCTGTCGACCATGTCATCCCAAGCAGACAGATACTGGATCCCCTTAGAATGACACCAGAAGCTTGGCCAATTGTTGAAGTCAATCATTTTGCCCTTGTACTGTGGTATTATTTTAGGCAATGACAGGATGCTACTCAGGGCTAGGGTCATATCTGCCTGGGCTACAAGATCGGAGAGCACTTCCATGTCTCTTTTCATGTAGTCTAGGGAGGTACGTCTCAGGTCATTCACACCAACATGGACAATGACAGAGTCATATTTGCACTTGTTGTGGAGTAACCTGAGTGCATGGGTTATGTGGCGGATCCTGTCATCCAACAGGCAGCTGACAGTAACCTTCTCCTTGTTTAGCCTGGTGAGTGGGACATCAGTGTGCCTGACTATAGAGTCACCTATGACTAGTGTGTTGGGTACGTTGTTTTGTCTTATGGGCTGTGGTTGAGTAGCACACTAAAGTCTGTGGGCTGTATGTCATTTGGGTTGTGTTGGGGGGTGGAGGTTGCTTGAGGTTCTGCTTTGGAGGTCTCTGTTGCTTGAGAAGATTATTATTGAGAGCCTGCCTCCACAAATGTTTTTGTGTTTCTCTGTGTGGATTTTGGTGGTGTAGGTTTAGTGGGACCATGTGATGAGTGTGGTGTGGTGCAAGTGTTTACCTTATCCTCTTGACTGTCAAGTTCAGTCTTGGTTGGAGAGAGCTTTACCTCCAGTTCGACTAGATAAGTGCATCTCTCACAGGTTATAGTGTTGGGTGGTAGGAGGAGAGGGTTGTCTGTGTACATACAGCAATTGCTAAATTGCCCCAAGGTGCCCAGATTCATCAGATAGACAGGAGAGAACACTGGAAGCTGACCCTTGGACATGCCTGAATAAAAAACTGTTTTCTTCTAGACAAGTGAGGAAAGTGAGTACAAGAGCTGTTTTTCTCTAAGCAAGTGAGGAAAGTAAGTACAAAAACTGTTTTCCTCTAGGTAATGAGGAAGGTTGAGTACTATAGTAATTTGTAGCTTATTTAGTGCTTACAACAAGTTCTGAACAAGTGCTGAGCATGAATAAGCAAATTCAAGTTCTAAAACTAAGAATCTGTATCTGACGTAGACTAGTTACAGGAAAAAAACAAGTGCAAATGCAGGCTCTTAAATCAGAAAGTTGAGAGAGGTGGAAAAAATGCCCAAACAGTCAATAACTACAATTGCTGGGCCAGAAACCGTTCCTTATGGGGTAGATAGGTTACTTAGTGCTTACCACTCTCATTGATAAGCTAGCAGGCTTCCCTCCAACACAGAAAGGCTTGGGGGGCTCAGGAGCTTACAAACAGTCCTAGATACAGCAAACCTGTATCTGGACTAGACTAGACTAGTTACAAGAAGGGGGAGAAACAAGTGCAAATGCGGGCTTGATGGGTTTGGGATTTCCTCACCCTCACCTGAATCATGGTATCTCCAACATTTTGTGTACATCACTATCCTTGTCTTTTGTTTTGATTGTCTTGTCTCTCTGCAATTGCTTCCTCACCTGCCAAAATCACCTCACCCACACATTCCTACATCCCTTCTCTAACATTCCTGTATCTCTCTCTCTCCAAAAAAAAAAAAAAAAAGGAGGGGGCACCTGTCCCACAAAAAAAAAAATTGTCCCATACATAGCTCTCCATTTCACACATGTGTCTTCTTGATACACTTGGATGGGTGCAATTGGCTATATAAGATGATTGTGTTAAGGTCAGTCCCCTCTCTGGAGGTGACAGCCCAAATTCAGCTAATATTCTGCACATATGATCAATTTTTATTGTTGAAGAAATGGATAATTGTGGTCCTTTCCTACCTCCATCCTGCACATTCCTGTATTGCTATCCCTTTGTTATTTCCTCTGCTTGCTTCCCATTTCTTTTATTTAATGCATTGTTGTGTGATGGTATGCATCATTCACCAATGCACAGCAACTCTAATGTGAAAGTAGTTAAAAGTATTACATGCAGCTATATTCAAACCCAGTGCCATCTGGCCCCAAAAAGGAATGTATCACTGCATTAACTGCATTAACACATGCTGCCACAGAGTCAGTTATGTAGCAGGTATATGCCATAGACTCACTACTAACTGTCAGACATTGTTCTTCCCCTGCTTGATCCCCATTTCACCACTTTCTTACCTACCCCATTTTAACACTTTTAAATCTGGTCAAAAAATAAAATCACATATAACACACATAAGTAGCAGAAAAATCAATGGATCCCTTCACTTTTTGGGCTCCATGCTTATGCTGCGGTGCCCATAGTGCAGCGTTGGTGAGTGATGGAAAAGCATGTCTGCACTATGCCAACACACATTCTGCAGTTAACGCCCACATTTCTTGACTTGACAGTTTTTTGATACTTACACAGATCCAGTTCAGGCAGGCCTCCCAACTTCTTCCCTCTAACACACACCACTGATGTCATCCACTATAAGCTGACCGAGAGACATGTAAAAATCAGACATGTGCCATGGCACTTGTGTTAAGTACTTTGTTCTGTAATTTGTTTACTTAGATAGGTAGAGATTCTATTCTCACTGCAGTCAGCTGTGTGTGTGAGAGTGTGTGGGTGTGTGAGTTGTTGCTTGACATAGCATTTCACACCAGCATGTAGAACTTTGTTATATTTTCCTTACAGACACTATAAAGTGTTGTCTGAGACACTCCAAGTTGGACTTGAGCCATGGTGCTTTCATAAAGTACTGGTTCTGTAGTCTGTGTAATTAGGTAGAAGTTCTAGTCTCACTGCAGTCAACTGTGTGTATGTATGTGTGTGTGTGTGTGTGTGTGTGTGTGTGTGTGTGTGTGTGTGTGTGTGTGTGTGTGTGTGCATGTGTGAGCTGTTGCTTGACATTACAGAGAACATTTTACACCAGCATGTGGTATACTGTCATATTCTCCTCAACAGACACAAATGATGTCATCAGCTATATCAGATTTATGGATATGCAGTACTCCCACCAGGACAGGGTCAGAGAATGGCCTGAAAGCCAGGAAAATGTCATCTCATCCTATAGAATAAAGATTACAGTAACATGGCTTTTAATCTATCCACAGAAATCATGGCATGTTTTGTAGGACCTGTGTTATCTTGCTGAGAAAACCCAGTGGATATGTCCAGTTGCAACATGTATCTGGCAAGGTACATGAAAGAGAGACCATTATGCTCTGTTAGTGTTATGAAGATTGACTACAGTGCTGTCATAAAGTCCTAAGATCTCAATATGATGGCATGAGTTATGATGTGCACAACATAGGCTTTCAATACCAGGGTGGACACTTGCTGTTCAGATTTCAGATTGCTATCTAGATGTGTTCCCAGTGCTTGCATCACTGGGTTTCTACATAGCAGGAAATGACTGCACAGAATGTGCAAGAATCAGCAAACTAGGTTAGTCAAAGGTCATATACTTTAGCCTGCAATGTAGAGAAATAGAGTTGAAACAATGGCGGGCCAAGCACAGATCCCTGGGGTTTTCCAATGGTGACAGCTTTAGTAGTACAGGTTGATTCAAACATGATGTGTTCTGTCAGTGAGCCAATTGGTTATTCAAGGAACATGGAGGGAATTTGTTGAATCAGGAAACAAATACACCAGCCAAGTATAATGTAGACATCACACCCTATAGTCATATCAATAGGTATGTGACCCATGTTCTGGGGTAGATGGTAAATGGTACATCCACCATCATCCCAGTGGTGACTAATACCCTGAATGTAACACAAGTAGTGGGTATGTGAAGGATATGCACATCATAGGCCATGATATGTTCATGGTTCCCAGCTTTCATCATACCAATAACTGTGTACAATGCACTCTTCTTCATGTACCTCTCTACACATCTTCCAGTGAGGTGAAACTGAAGTGTACACCTTTGTCACAGTGCACTGTCACACAGCTTATTGGCCATACCCAGCTATTCTTTCTGTGGAGTATACATGACTGTCTGATGGTGTGAAACACCAATCAAGTTGTTACACCAGATGCACGTGTGCTACCTTTTCTGCTTATGCACACAATACATACATAGCTGTTTGACAACATTAATGGCATGCTTATTTGTGGCACTATGAAAAAAAAAAAAGATATATATATATATATATATATATATATATATATATATATATATATATATACACATATATGGTTACCTATCAAAACATCTATTCCTGATAACATCTAAACTCAAAACATCAAGACCATAACATCTAAATTTCAAAACATCTAAAAGGCATAACATCGAATCTCAAAACATTGAAAACTACAGATCAACTATAAATAACATCCCACACACTGTTTACTACGTTTCTGAAGGGGGGCAAGCCCCTCTGCACCCCCAACACCCCCCGTAAATTAAATATACCAACTCCAAGATTGAACTGCAGTGGGGGGAAAAGTTAATTTCCTAACCCCACTGTAGTGCGATCTCGGAGTTGGTATATTTAATTTAATGGGGGGGGGTGCAGGGGGGCTTGCCCCCCTGCAGGAACGTAGTAAACAGTGTGTAGGATGTCATTTATAGTTGCTTTGTAGTTATTTGATGTTATAACTTTTAGATGTTTTGAAGTTTAGATGTGATGGTCTTGATATTTTGAGTTTAGATGTTATCACCATTCGATGTTTTGATAGGTAACTATATATATATATATATATATATATATATAAAGAGAGAGAGAGAGAGAGATATGCCATGCACACAAGGCAACTAGCCTGTATTGTCCATACTGTTACATGCAGGTATAACACTGTCCCTCCTAACATCTTCTGCAGATATTACAGTACTAGGACAGTGTATATGGTCATCCTCATAGAGTGTGGGTGTATCATAATAGTTGTTCAAGTGTGTGTGTGTGTACAGGCTCATCTCTTATCACTACACATCATATATATTACGTCAGAGGCATGGGATTAGTGGTGGTATTATTCTGATATTGTCCATGATTGTGGTTGGTTCTTGTACTGTTTTCTATGATCTGTTACCTGTGGCCACCTTGCTGGAGACCTGTGCTGTGAGTACACTCATATTCAGGCATATCAGTTTGCACAGCTTCACAGTGTGCACCCAACACCTATTGCATGTCAGATCTCTGATATGTGTCCTCTGCATTATTCATGTAAAGATACTTATCTCACACAGACATCCTCCTCATTATGTCACATTGTGTGATAGTCACAGAGAGCACATTTTCACTGTACAGTACATACTGTACCATATAAATATGTGCTTCCATTGACATGCCCTCCTCTGCTGTACATGGAGTTTCATCTGTACTCTTTCCCCGTATTCATTTCTACAGTTCATCTGTGAGTCCATATTTGATACACACACTTCCCCCTTGAGTGATCATTTTACATTGCAGTTCCTGTCCTGTTACAGATCATTAACATAGCTTCAGTACAGAATGCCAGAAATGGGATATCACAATACTCTGCACTGTACGTACACTGGCCTGTACTGTGTTTGGACCATATACTTCACATTCATACCTCTCAACTGTCTAGGTATTCCCAAGATATCTGGATGTTTCCTTATCAAATTTGTGGCTTCCTGCCATATCACTTGAATGATCTCTGGAGTGATACTGTCCTTATTTGTGCAGAATGTCCAGTTTCTGTAACATATTTGGGATCTTTTCCTCATAGCATTTTTTCTTCTGGCAAATCATTGCCATGTCATTGCAGAGTGAAGTCAGAAAATGATGACTGACATTTGAGTTTCAAACATTATGCTCTTCAGAAAGTTCATGCTAATGTGCAACCTATTTATTCTACCAACCATATATGTTTAGAAGTGCAATATTAAAAATCTGTCCCTATTTTAGGCTTTTGTCCCCCCATCATGTATGCCTTTGTCCACATATGTTGCTCAAATATCTGGATGACAGGTATATTGAGTCTAATTATACCACATGCCTATGCGACATCTTTGGCAAATATTTCTCTATTTCTGGTTAAATTTCCCCACATTATGTTGGCCTTTGTGGAGATATGTTGCACTAACTGATTCACAGCCTACCTCTCAACTGTACAGATTTTTGCAGAATGTCTAGATTTTTAGCATCATATTTTTGGCCCATTTCTCCTAAAATTGTGGTTTTCTGCAAATCATTGGCAACTCATTGATGGTTGAAGTTGGAAAATAAAGGCAGACATTTGAGTTTCAGACTTCACAGCTTTCAAAACATTCATACTAATGCAAAATACATTGTTCTATCAGTTTACTTAGTTTGTAAGAGCAATAAAAAGTACCCCTATATTTGGCCCTTTGTCCCCCCCATTATTGATGGCTTTGATCAGATTTCTTGCTCTTCGAGGTTGACAGGCATGATTCACAGCTATCTGTGAAACTCTGGTGGTCATTGTGGCATTCTGCACAAATCTGCTGACTGTAGGTGCTCTGCCTTCAACAAAATTGTATTCAGGTTCACTTACACAGTTTCCTAGCCTGCAACAGTGTTGCCAGCCATGAAACTCATGGCACAGTGCTGCTCATCGTTCACCATCGCGCAAACGTGTAAACATGTAAAGTCTGCGTAGGCTTCGCATAAAGCCTGCACAGAGTTTATGGAATCACAGTGACAATGTCCAGTTTAGTAGCTCACAAATTAAGGTTATTCCAGCAGTAACTTTAACTACTGTGCTTTCATTAATTAAAAAATATATGAAAATATGCTAACTTAATTCATTGATTAGAAATTCTGTATATTTGAATATTGGTCACTTTTCTGAGGTATTCCATGTGATAGATGTGCTTTCTTTGTAAATTCAATAAATAAAATAGGAAACTGCAGATAATTATTAAATCAAAATTGATAAGGGGATGGTGCCACTAATACCCCTTGCCTAAACCCTGCAAGGCTATATTCCAATGAGCACAAAAACTAAATAACAAAGAGGTAAATGTTTAATAGGCCTCTGCACAGATGCCTCTACTTTTTTTTAACTATTGTAGCACTGGAATTATAAGTGTCGTTTGTTGAAAAAGGTCCCATAATGCTGAAAAAAGTAGTTACCTGTAAAATCAATGAAATAGTGTGTGATGCATACGTTCATCTCCCTATCTGTGAAATTCAGAAATGATTGTGTTGTTGTTCTGAGGCACAACATCTCTACTTCTCTGATCTACTGCTGTGATGTAACATATGCTTCATCACCATTTCCTGTTTTTTCTACAACAGGTAGTAAACAATTTTACAGAAGATTTCCATATTTAATACACAACAATAGATCCCCTCTCCCTAGACTGGAGCAAAGGGTAAAAAAGTTACACATGCAAATCAATCAATAAAAACTAAGTCTTAGTCTGGTTTAGGCCCATGGGATATATACAAATGACCCCTTAAGGACATACCAGAGTTTCAGCTACATGATTTCTGAATGACCATGACTTTTTACTTTAGTCTTTATGGGTACATAGAGGTCAATAAAACCACACCCCACTGGCTGTAGACATGCCATGTTTAAGATTTTTTGTGACCTCCTCAGTAAAGCATAAGTGGATTGTATGGCTATACTTTAGAAACTCTAGGCTTAAACCCAGCTGATATCCATAAACATTAAAGTGTTACTGAGTAGGACCATCCAAAACAGGTAGGGCATGGCAGAGAACTGATGACTAAATATGGTCCTTTGGGGAAGATAATGGTAATCCATTCCAGCATTACTTCAATGAAAACCCTATAGATGTAAGCAACTAGAAATATGTCAAACTGATGCTGTAAGATGAGTTTCTCTGGTGTGAAGGTGTCCAGCATGCTAATGGGGAAGATCAGAGGCAAGCATACCTCTCAACTGTACAGATTTTCAGAGAATATCCAGATTTTTGCCTCATATTTTTTTGATCTATTCCTCATAAAAATTGTGGATTTTTTTGACAAATCACTTGAATGACTTAAGGATTAAAGTCAATAAATAATGACATGCATTTGAGTTTCAGACTTCATACAATTCTGAAAATGCATGCCAACACAAATCCTGTTATTCTAGAAAAAATAAGTTTTTAAGAGTAGTATTTAAAATGTGCCCCTATTTTTTGGCCTTTGTTCCCCCAATATGTCAGGTTTTGCCCAGATTTCTTGTGCTGAGAGGTTGAGAAGTATGGAGACAAGTAGAAGTAGTGCTAGAGGTTATGATGCAGACAAATTAAAGCCAAAAGGATGTTCATCTGCTGAGGGGCTCAGAGATGAAGGGCAAGTCTAATGTTGTGAAGAGCTATATATCACTACAAAGCTATGAATTATGGTAAACATAATGTGGTTATAGATGAGATGATAAGAATAAGCATTGACATTTTGGGTGAAGAGTGAACTAAAACTGAGTGGAATGAGTCATTTTACGTCAGGTAATCAATGCATCATTTGTTATAGACATGAATCTTGTAAAAGAAATGGAGCTACATTTATAGTTAATAAACAGGTATCAAAAGCAGGGAATACATTCAGAATCCTGAATGGAAAAAAAAAATTGACCACATAAAGTCAAAGCACAGAATGCTGAACAATCTACAAATGAGTGCTATGGAGGGTGGCTGCATCTATTATACCCCCCTGCTACTTATACATACCAAGTCTGAGACTGAACTGCATTGAGGAAAGGGCAATAATCCAGCACCCACTGTACCATGATCTCATACAATAAGCTAGATGCATTTTTAGTACTCCTGAAAAGTTGGTAACAAATGTATTTGGCATTCTGTTTTTTGACCTTGTGGTTAATCTTTGAGTCTTCCGTGTTTTGTTCATTTGGAATTCTGAATTTATCTTCAAAATCAATATATAATTGCAAACCAAAATATGACAGAATCATTTGAATCAGACTTTAAGGCAAGCCATTCAGCATTACAGTGATGCAAGTTTATGCTCCAACTACAGATGCTGAAGAGGAGAAAGGTTGCCAGTTTTATAACAATGTGTAGTACCTTCTGGAAATAACACCATAAAAGATATTACGTTTAGCATAGGTGTGATTGGAGTGCTAAAGTTCATAGTCAAAATCATCATCGTCATCAAGACTCTCCATTTTTCTACTTGAGGTCAAACATTGCATCAACCACCTCAACCTTTCTTAAGTGCTATTTTCCTGCCTTTTGACAATCATACCTGACTGTCACACTTATTATCTCATGTGGTCTGTCCATCTCTGAGATGGATTCCTCATTACATCTTGCCTTCTTCCTGTCTCTCCCAAGTCATCTTCACCAAATCATCTTCTGTTTTCCTGCACATGACCAAACCACAGTCATCTGTTCTCCTGGGCCTCCTTTTCAGTTGGGGTTCCTTTGGGTTCTGCTCTGATGCCATGTTTCTTCATCTGTCCCACACTGTTCATCCTACCACCCCATCTCAGGCACTTCATCTCCATTACCTTAAGTTTCCTGAACTGTTCTGCTTTCACTGCCCTGGTTTACACATCACTATGCAGCTTTTTTGGCATTATTCTGTCAATTGCTACTCTGATACTCTGTGCTAGTTGACTGCAGCAACTCTTATTCTAGTTTGATCTTGTCATTCCGACTCTGGTTTTCCTGAACCACTTCATGCACATACACCTGATGCTGTTCATCCATGCCACTATTTTCCCTTCTGTGTCAGTTTTTGGTTTCTTCTGATTTCCATGATTTGCTGACATGGTCACTGTCTTTTCTGTACTCAGTTTCATCCCATGTGCTTTCAGTCTTTCATTCCAGTAACCTATCATTTGTTGAAATTCCTGTTCAGAGTCTGCTTGTAGTGACACATCAGCTGCATGTAGCAGCTTTGTTGAACTGTGCCACCAACCTGTTTGCTGACATACTTCAACACCTTTGTAAAAAGTAGATAGCTCAGAACTGAATCCTGATATAGACCCACTCCCATTAGGGAACCTCTAAGTGAGTCCAAAAACTGTTTGCATTTGAGTCATTGTATCCTTGCACATTGCGTGGACTGCCAATGTTTCTGTGACTTCAAACCATTGGAAGACCTTCTCATATACTTTTTCTAATTCTAGGAATGATAAGTTGGACACTTTCTTCATATCCAGCTTATTTTCCACTCTCTGTCTCATTGTGAACATCAGGTTGGTTGTGCTGCATCCTGATCTGAATTCTATCTGCTCATCTCCAGTCTTACTTGCTACTACTCTGTGTACTTGTTTATCAATCACCCCATCCAGAACTTTCATGTAGTGTGACAGGAGTTTGATACCTCTATACTGCTCATGATTGCGAATGTCCCCTTTGTTCTTCTGCATTGGCAGTAGAACGCTTATTCTTCAATCATCTTGGATATGTCTACACAACATATGAGGACACTCAAGAGCCACTTCTCCCCCCATTTCATTAAGTATCTTAATCATATCTGCCATGACTTCATCTCAGCCTGCTGTTTTCCATGATTTGATTTTCTGCAATGCATTTAAAATGTTGAATGGCATAAAGAAAAACTCGGCACATGTTCTATGCTTCCACCTGCAGCTAATAATATATACTGATTCTGAGACTGCAGTACAGTGGGGAAAGGAAGGGAAAATCAGTCCCGTTGTACTGCAATCTTGTGCACTTAACAGTTTTTGACCTCTGTAATTGTTATGCCATTCAACGTTTACATTGTTTCCCCGTTTTCATTAGCAGTGTTCTTGCTTCTTTTAAGATGGGTTCTTCTTCTTCTATCATCATACACTATGCATGATGCAGTACAGCTTCTGTGGGGTTTCCTCATTCAGAAGCTGCAGGAAATACTTCATCAATTGGTCTTTGATGCCCTCTGGAGTGGTGAACAAATTGTTGCTCTCATCACTTATGAATGGTTTCTCAGGTATTTCTTCTTTATCTTTATGTCTTTACCTTGCAGCCTGATACTATCTTCTGAATCACTTTCCAAAAGATGGTACAGTTTTTCTTATGCTTTGCTCTTTGCCTTTGTGACTTCTCTTATAGCCTCTTTGATAGACAACCAATATTCCTTCTTAGAAAGGTCCATCTCTGTGTCCCTCATGTCTTCCTACACTTCTTCTTTGCTTTGATAACTTCCAGGATCTCTGTATTCCATTATTGACTTTTCTTTTGTGCCTTATTTCCATACCTAGCTCAGACAAATATTGGTTCTGCAGTCTTCACCCATGCTGTTTTGAGACACTATCATTCTTCCTCTTAAGCTCCAACATTTGCCTTTTCTTCCTGTGGTTTTAAACTCCCAAGTATTTCTTTGAAATCCTGTACTTTCATTCTAGTCTTCTTCCAATCCTCTGCCTAGTCTCAGCTGACCTTATAGCTTTCTCTGACCACTGCTTGCAGCTGATTTTGGCCACCAGTGATTTATATGAGGGGTGGCCATTTCCCAGAGATGACTTCCCCCTTCTCACTCTGATTCTTTTCCAGTGCCTTTTCCTTACTAGGAAGAAGTATACCTGAGTTGCATGTTGATGAATCTTGTATATGATATTGGGGAACCATGTGTTGACCACTATCAAGCCATTTTTCAGACAGATGACTAGAATGACTTCTCCTCCTTTACTGATGTGCCCCACCTATTGGGATCCAGGCAGTTATTGTATCCTGTTCTGTCTGTCTCAGTGTAAGCGTTTAGGGTCTTCCATTATCACCACCAACTCATTTTGTCCCACTTTGTCTAGTGAGTCCTGAACCTGGATACACTCAGGAATTATGGTCAAATTCAGCTTGAAGCAGGACATAAACTAATAGAATTCAGTTAAGATAATTCACTTGTAGTAGCAAACACAATCTTTGACAGCTGAGGCGACATGTGGGTATCACCAGACAGTCAATACCAAAATCAGATTTACTATATACTTTTTAGTCAGAGATGGAAGATCTCTACATTCAGGAAAATCAAGACCTGGGTTGATTGCTTATTATTACAAAGTTTTGGGGGAAAAAAAGGAAAATCCTCCAGGCAGACTAGATACAAGAATAACAATATTCAAATAAATATATAGTGGACGTAAATAACAGATTTAAGGGATTAGACCTGGTAGACTGTGTGCCTGGGGAAGTACAAACAGAAGTTCATGACGTCATCCAGAAGGTAGCAACAAAAATATTTCATATAAAAGATTAAGGAGGCAAATACCTGTCTGTGGAAGCTTTAGCAATGGCCAAGGGAAAAAATATAGCAAAAAAGCAATGGACACATTCCTCTGTATTTCTTTGCTCATGAATTCTAGACACAGTCAGAGATAATGTGGGGGCACAGGGCCAAAGTCAGGGACAGATTTTAGATATTTATTTTATAAACTTAGCAAGTTGCTAGAATAATCAAATTTGCATTTGTATACATTTTCTGAAGTATATGAATTCTGGAACTCAAAGCTGCCATTATACAGTGATTACAATCCTCAATGATTTGAGAGAAAACTACACATTTAATGTGAATAGACAAAAAAATATAATCTAAAAATCCAAACATTCTGCAAAATTCTGAACAGTTGGGAGGTATGAATTTGATAGTTTGACAAATTTCCCCTAACTGCAGAGTTTTATGCAATGAAAATATAAGGATATCATGAGACATATATAAAATAGCATGCCAAAGAACTGAATATAATATAATCAGAAAGACAAAATATCATTTTAAGAAGACTGTCAGTATCCAGGGAAAGTTTTAGGTTAAAACAGGCATGATTAAAATAAAACCTTGTGGGGGACCTAGCAGATGAAGAAGAAAAGGAGGCAGGAATATGAAGAAGAGCTGTATCAGAAGACATCTAACATTACTGATGCAAACAATTATATGTTTGCTGATCTAGAGACAGACATCATGGAAAGAGAAGATAAATGGGCCATAAGAAGTTTTGTAATAGTGCTACAGAAAGTGATGAGATTTCTGCTGAAGTGTCTTAATTCTGCAAAATGCTGCTGTTCCAATGTTGCTTAGAACTGCCAACAAATTTGGAAAAAACAATATTGGTTGACCACCTTATTGGAAAAGCTAAGTTTTCTATTCCAGTCTCCAAAAAAGGTATAGCTAGAGTGCTCAAGTTGCTAAACTGTTGTGCCTGTTTTACAAGCTGACTAAAGTCTAGGATCCTGCAAGCTAGACTACAACAATATGTGTACTGCTGACTGCCAGTTGTACGTGCTAGTTTTAGAAGAGGCAGAGGCACCAGAGATCAAATTGTCAACATCCACTGTATAATACACTAAGGAAGGGAGTTCCAGAAAAGTATTTACTTCTTGACTGACTGCTGTAAAGCCTTTGACTGTTTGCACCATAACAAACTGTTGCTACTTTTTAGAGAAGTGAGGATACCAGGTCGCCTTGTGAGTCTTCTTAGTAATTTGTATGCATGAAAGTAAGCACCAGTTAGAGGTGACTTTGGAAATGCAGACTGGCTCAGCAAGGGGAAATGAGTGTGAAAAGGCTATAACTTGTCATCCTAATTATTTACTTTATGTGCCAAATATAGCATCCAAATGCTGGTTTAAATTAATCAGACTGTGGAATCAAAACAAATGGAAAAATATTAACTACAAAATATGCAGGTGATACTATTGTTATCGGTGAATGAGAAATAGATGAAGACCCTGCTGATGAAAGTGAAAGTAGAAACACACTAGCTTATCTTGCCCATTGAGATCTCTGCAAATAGATGAAGTGGTGGAAGTGGTGACAACATACCTCTAAACTGTCCAGATGTTCATAGAATGTCCAGATTTTTGCCTCATATGTCTGGTCTGCTCCTTTTAAAATTTGTAGTTGTCTGGCAAGTCACTAAATAATGATATATATTTACATTTCAGATTTCGTATCCTTCAGAAAATGCAGGTTAACATAAAATCTGTTGTTCCAGCAGCCTTCTAAGTTTGTAAGAGCAATAGTTAAAATCTGTCCCTATTTTCGATACCCCCTTATTTGGGCTCTGTCTAGATTTCTTGTGCTAAGAATTTGAGAGGTATGAGTGACAGATTTTATTTTCCTGGGCTCAATGATATCTATAGATGATTATTACAGCAATAAGGAGCATTATAGTAAACCTAAATAGGATTTTAAGGGGTAAAGACAACACATGATCAGTAAAGTCTATATTTTCAAAGGTATGGTTTCTCCAGTAATAGCATGTGGCTTTGATAGTTGGACTATTAGTAAGGCTATGAGCTGGAAACATCTATCATTTTTAATTTTGATATTGGAAAAATATTTTGAAAATTCTGTGGACTAGAAGAAAATCAGATTAGTCGGTACTAAAGGAAATAAAGTCAAACTGTTCATTGGAAGGTCTGACAATAAAACTAAAACTCAACTTGTTTGCTAACTTAATGCAAAGGGAAGGATTCAGTATCGGAGGCATTGACACTGGGAAATATCAAATGGCAAAAGAAAAAAGTGTGGCATAAACAAATGGCATTTCTGAAGTAATGAATATGAATTTGCAAGAAGCAGTTATTGAAAAACAATCCTGGTGTTATAAAGACCCTGAGGTCATGAAGAGTCAGACTTGACCAAAGTATTAAATGAGAACAACAATGGACAGCTTTTCATCTGCTAATCAGATGTTCTTTGGGCCACAAAGGTTGTTCTTCAGTCATCTACCCATCCAGATGGTGTCTCAGTGGCAGCCTGTAGGTGACCAGTAATCATCACCCTGTCCACAGAAATTTAAAAGTAAGGATTCCAAAAATCATCTGTAGTCATTTGATTTTTAATATAGCTCTGTGAGTCAGTGTAATTCTGTAACATGTACTCTACACTATACTGTTTAAATTGTACCATCTTGTAGTTTGCGATTATATGGATAAAAAAATCTGTGTGCTTACTGATGGAGCCTCTGGACCTTTACTGATAAACCAGATTTAATGACTTGCATAGATATGAGACTCCCCAGGTTCACAATGTTAACTGGTGACAAGGTAAATTATTTTATTCATTAAAAAGATATGTAAACTTACAGATCAGTTTCATTTCATTATATTAATGGATCACTAGTACATCTTTGCAACTGTAAAAGAATTACCACAATATAAAATTGCTGTCAAAAAAAATCAAGCTAAGTGGCTTTAACAAAAAAAATTCAAGAAAAAAATGTAACTAATTGTGCATTCAGAAGAAGAAAGGCATATAATATATTAACACAAAAGTTTAAAACATAAGAGCATACGAGGAAGATGTCTGTAAAGATTCCTTGCCTGCTAACATTTGAAATAGACTGTAACACAAAAAAATATGATCATATCGGACACAGTGAGTGGCAGGTTTTAGAGCTGTGCACTATCATTAACTACAGCATGACATGGTGGAATAAATGGATTATTACTGCACAAGAAATAAGAGTAACTATATGACCTATATGAAGACATAGGAGGGTCAAATGACAGATTGCAAAATTTATTGCATACGCTAAACAGATATTGTGAAATTTTTATGAGCATATCCTGCATATGAAATATATAAATCCAGAAGTGCAAGACCGAATGAGGTTGAATCCATACAAACATATATGAGAATGAGGGTACTAGCCAGAAATCTTAGGGTAGTACAGACAATGCAGCTGTAGCAGGGTGT
Source organism: Protopterus annectens (assembly GCF_019279795.1). NCBI lineage: Eukaryota > Metazoa > Chordata > Ceratodontiformes > Protopteridae > Protopterus > Protopterus annectens. Next base: position 779,413,039 of record NC_056737.1, on the reverse strand, counting down.
GCAGGAAAGAACTGACTGAGGCACAAATGACCATAGACAGGCTGCTTGCTTATGCCAGACCCATTGATGTTTTATAAATTCAGACTGAGACTGAGAGGTGTAAAGATAAAAAAGTTAATAAAAGAGAAGCAAATAGTGGGCTAGCTGATGGGGAAAAGAAGCTATGTTAAGAGAAGCAGTGCATATTGTGTAATTGAGACTATCCTCATAAATGACGGTGCACACCCTCATGGGAAATTAGTGAAACATGTTAGAAACAGAACCATTCAGGAAAGTGGATGCAAATTATTAAAAACAGAATTTGCTAGACAATTTAGAAGTAAGAGTATGATCGATGAGCAACAGTGAGAGAGAATTTCAGAGAGAAAGCGAGCCAACAAGGTAGGATATTGACACACATTTATGAAATGATTATTTATTTATTTTAATGTTTAATTGCCTTAGACAAGGCACCTTGCAAATAAAATAGAAATAAATTTAACAAAAATAACATATGGCTGGAAAAAGTCTAAAATAAGTTGTAGCACCTGAGAATGAATTCCCTTTTGGAATTTCCCAAAGAAATTGTTTTTCCAGGAATCAGAAATACCTGCCTGAATCAGGAAAGGTAGTTGACTCAACTACTGGTGCTAGTTTGCAGATGAATGCCAGCTTTACCTTTTAGGATGAGTCCTGAGAACAGGTAGTGGTCCATCTTCTGATAATTGTAAAGGTTTTGCTGGGATAGGGTCTTAGAAATGTAAGGGGCAGTGTGTTAGTAATATAATTTTTAACAGACTTGGCAGCAATTGTCAAATACTGCAGATTCCATGGCACAGGAATAATATGATAGGCTCCTGCCATACTTTGTGTTACAGCAGAATAGAGCTCTGTCTGTGATCCAAGTGACCTCAGCACTATTAATGGTTCAGGTGTTGGAGGAGCCAGGTGAGGTGTGAAGCTTGGGGTCAGTATAAGTGGCTCACTTCAGATTGCCCATCTGTGAGAAGGCATAGCAAGGTGGCTGTCAGTGGATCCCATTGAAAATAGGAGAATTGTGCGCAGTGTACAGATGGGATGTACATAAGGCTCCTGCCAAGCTGCTGAAGTCTGAACCTCAAAGTAACTGTGCCTCCTGGGGAAATGCATGTGGGCAAGAATGCATATCCTCCCAAAGATGGAGAGCATTGCAAACCCTTAAGATCAGTGAATGAACAAGTCACTCATGCACTGGCAATAGTGACTTAGGTCTGTACTAGAAAAAGTCCTGATGGCTACCTGGATGACTGCCTCCAACAGTTGCTTCTTGCACTAAAAAAAGAGGGAATAAAAAAGATATAATCTGTGAGATGACTGACTGAAGATAGGCAACAGGGAATGAAGAAATAAAAAGCTTTTATCTATAGAATTCCGTATCTGCTGCAATGTAGATGCAGCAGTTCCCTTTTCAAATACCAAAGGTAAAGTGCATTGGAGTAGTCAAGTAGTGTAAATATTAGTTCACAGAGCCATATTACAAAATTCAAATATGGAAGAAAACATATTCTCTGGGCTCTATTTTTCAGACCAAGGTAGTCTATTTTGAAAATGACTGACACTTGATCCTTAAAGGAGTGACAAGTGTCTTTCAAAACCCTCCTCTGTCAAATTTTGTACCCCCCTATCAAGGTATCAGGTCACCATCCAAAATTTCAAGGAAAAGATCATTTAGTAGTCTAATCTTGTAGATAACATCACATGGATCATTGTGACAAGGTGAAGACATGGAATGAAGCACTTGATTCAAGCTGTATTTTTCAGGTTGAAATATATTTTGAAGACAGCTGACACTTCATCCTTAAGTGGAAACCTGCCTTTAAGAATTATACCAGGCAAAACACAACAGACATAAATTACACTTAATTCATAAAATGTAAGGTGGGGGATTAAGAAAAGGAACATGTGAAGGGTAGATGGTGGCATGCACCAGCATCTCTGCTGTCCTAGCTTACTAACAGTCCTATAATTAAGGATGGGCTCTAGACAGTGTTCCAAGGTGGTAATGAAGGGGGAAAGATAATGCTGTGCATGAAGAGAATAGCATTGCTAACTAATTCCCCAGCCTTGAATGACCTCCCTGAGATGGAAAAAAATCACATTTCATAAAACAGTGGAAGCAACATTGAGCCATGAGTAACCACATGGCTCAGTGGTTGACTACCCCATGCTAAGTATCACCCAAATGGTAAGAAACAAACCATCTGAATAGGGAAACAACAGTTTGAGTAGGGTGGTACTAAAGCCTCAGTAAAGTTTGAATCAGCAAGCAAAAGACCAAGGAGGACCAAATGGGATATAATCATTTACACTCCCCTAAAGTTACCACTAATGACCCTAAAGAGGGCTGTATCACTATTAACTCTAGACCTGAAATAAAGAGGACACAATAAAGGAAGGCATGAAAATTTAGACTGGGATATATGTCCATATAATTCATTTTCTCACAACATTGTAGATGAATGGAAATTTATTGACTGGGAAGTAATTTACAAATTGCTCAGGTACAGTAAATGTCTCTTAAAATGGAAGTAATCAAGGCTGTTTAGTACATCAAGAAAAACAATTGTCTTCAAGTAGAATCATGTAATACGGTGAATAACTGGAGTAAGGGATATGAAGCAAGGTTTATGTAGCCAAGCTTGCACAGAGTTTAGCTCACACTGGGTAGAACATGTATAAAACATGACAAGGAATGTCTGGGTCCATGCAGCAGAAAAAAGAAGCCCTCATTTTAAGACTGATTATGTGGTACAGACATAGCTCTCAACCTTCCATCTCCAAAATGAGGAATACTGCCTCTCATAATGTGGAACAAATGGGCAAAATCTGGAACACTTTCTAATGGCTTACTAACAATTTCAACTAGGAAGCTCATAGGATTGCTAAAATGTTATATTCTTACAGAATAAGTCTTTTAATGAAATAATATGATTCAGTTCTGTTTGCCATTGATATTAGTTAAAATATTGCTAACCCTGAATGTGCGACAGATCCTTTCAACATGGAACTTGTAGGAACATTAACTTTTTAAGACCCCATATGAGAAACATTCCATGAAATGAGATACACTTGAGAGGAATGGGTACAGAGGAAAGGAACCTGGCTCTGACCCAGATGATGTAAGTTTACTTGGGGTCCTGGGCAATGAAGAAACCATCTAAAGGAGAAATGATGAGGCTTTGCCTGCTTGTCTCTCCCAGTTGGAGAAGAGGAAGTGTGCAAGTCTTGTGATGAAAAGGCATGCCCCCATGAACCACCAATGAAGACCTAAGACAGGAACAGACATTTGAGAATGGTAGTAGCTTTCTGGTTGAGAAAGAGTGGGTATTTCTTATTTACATTATCACAGGGAAGGAAGGGGTTTCTGTTCTAAAGCCATTGCATGCCCCATGCACAAGGGGTATTGTTAGACAGGACCACATTGTCACACTCTCATTATGGCTGCCTGCATGACAGTCATGCCATGATTAACTTTTATCAGAAAGGGAACAGAGAGAGAGAGAGAGGGTGGAATGATGTGGCCATACAAAGGATTAGCAGACACTAGAGGAACAAATAAAAAGACACAAAACAATGACAAAGTATAGAATGAAGATGGAGGGGAAGAAAGCAATGCATTTATGTATGATATATTCATAAATGATAATACATGAAGACCAGAAATAGCATAAGCTTAAGGAGTTAGTGACAATCACAGACATGTCAGGGAATATATTAGTAAATGAGATTTATAGCAAGCAAGAGATTGTAGAAATTCAAAAGAATAGTCAATCAAAATAAAAAAAAAATACTGCTTGATAACTGATCTGTTAATTCTATATTTAATAACATACAGTGTATATAATTGAAAGTCAGGCTATTGTAAATATTGTATATAGTTGTTTAAAATGATATTTAAAAATATTATGTAAATGTTATTTTAATTGAAAATGAAAAAAAATATTTGAGAAAAAAAAATACTGCTGACTAAAACTATTTTTAAGAAAAGGCCAGAGTAAAGTCAGATGAACAAAAGCAACTAGTTTGTGAAGTGGCAGGAAAATAAGCCAGCTTGTGGAGTTATGATCTACCAAAGGACCTTGGACTAGTAAAGACAGATGAGTTATACAATAAAAACAGAAGAAAAGAGAAAAGCAACAGGCTTGCAGGGAAGAGTATAAACATGATAAAACAGAGTGAGTTGCAAAAATAGAAATTCTGTAAGTGATATATCTCATCACTAATTATTCAAATACAAATTCTCAAATGTCTAAGGAAAACATTAACTGATTCACATACTGATTTTTATGAGCCAGTATTTACTAGAGTGCCTATTAGTTGTTAATTGACAGCTACTCAAAATTTTCAGTGACAGAACCAGAACAATGTGGCTTGTATGCTGTTATTCAGTACAGGGCTGACACCAGTTACTCATGTTTCAGACCTTGAGGAAGTAATTGCTCATTTGTTGTTTCTTGTTCTATAGGTTCATAGGTTCATAAGTGGGTACTTGGCTATCGGCCCTGGGACCTATACAAACCCAGCCAAAAAGGTACCCTGACTTTTGCCACCCAAGAAAATTATTTTCCTGTGCCACTGTTGAGCAGAGTCACAGAGGTGACCCCCGAGGGGGAATTTCCTATTTCCCATCCAATCATCAAGATTTTTCTTGAAGAGTGCTAATGAGGAGCTTTGTTAGATATAGATAGGCAGTTTATTCCAGAGTTTGGGAAGTCTCTGGGACAGGAATCTATCCCTCCGGCATGTTCTGTTTATTGTGGTGACAAGGTTTAGGTTCCTAGAGCGTGTAGCTCAGTGGGATTGGGATTTCTTTAAGTGGAGCATGTCCAACAGCTCTGGGTTTGACATAGCTTTGTATGTTAGGCAGAGATCACCTCTGAGTAGGCGATATGCGACGGAGTAAAGCTGGAGTTTTTTGAGACGGTCTGCGTAGGGCATCTGTTTGAGGCTGGTAATCTTCTTTGTGAGGTATTTCTGCGGCCTTTCCAGTTGTTGTAGATGTCTTGTGAGGTACCTACCAAAAGGGGCATTGTACTCTATAATGGGTCTAATGAGTGATGAGTAAAGGGGAACAGTGACCTCTTTTTTTCTGGATGAGAAACCTTTTGTAATGAGGTGTGCTACGTAGAAGGATTTCCTGATTACTGTGGTGATGTGATTATCAAAGGAGAGACTACTATATAGGAACAAACAATGCTCAGATGCATAGTATTTGTTGTGTTCTTCAGGCCTTTAGCATCCTCGAAAAAGGGCGAGATGACTTGATACTGTCTGTTTGTAATCTCTCTCTGAAGTGGGGCAGACTCAGAATCAAAACAGTAACTTAGGGTGGGGCAAAGACTCCCCCATATAATCCTGCAAAATACACTTTTTGTGTCTTGTACTGTGATGAATTTGTGTATGTGTTGCAAGGACTTGGGCTGGCAGTTACAACTGCCTAGCACAAACTTCTTTTTCAAGGCATATAGTCCCAAAGAATCATAATGAATTCATACATTGAGCATTCTTTCATGCAGTAATTGCAGCTCTTTTATAAAGTATTTTCTACTTTTGAAATATTGGAGAAAGAGGACAGATAGTGCTCCAGCATTTATAGTGATCAATTTATAGACTTTGGTGGGATGCAAGGAGCTACACACAAAAAAATGACCCCACTCCATTCAGCAGTGGAAAGCTCTATAGAAAATGTAACAGAGCTATAAGAAATGTTATACTCAGATGAATTCATTGGAAATGGCTATTAATCAGTATGCTAAGGGACTATAAAACCCACTATTGGAATTATACTTTCTTGAACTCTTGCATGGTTCATTATGTAGGCCCTGTTCTTCACCATATATATTAATAAAATATTCTCCCACTCCAGCAATCCAGTACAATGCATTGATGGCTCAACCATCTAGACTCAAGTACATAGCTATTCTTTTTTTTTTTTTAAATTCTCTTTATTGAAACTTTCTTTATACAAACAGATTATAGTACATAGCTATTCTGATCACCTTTAAAAATGGACACAGCTTTACAACCTAATGTTTAAAAAATCAAATGTTACAGTTTTCTTAGTCAGTTTCAATGATATAACTAACCACCAGCCCATCTATATCTTGGCTTCAGATGGTATTCCTTTTGTATAAATTTTATTTGCCAGATAACTGGGAGTCACAAGGGAAAGTGAGCTAATATTTGGTCAATATATTAATTTAGTGATTTTGTGCACTAGCTAAAAATTGGATATACTTTACACAGCTAGGAGTTATCTGATACCTAATGTTTAGCTGCCTATAGGAATATATTATCTTTTCTCTAGCCTCCGTAATATCTTAAATATTCAAGTCAGTCTCTCTCCACTTCACATACCGAAGTTCAAATCCACATGTGAGAAAAATGATCTCAACTTCTTTGCTCAAGAATCAGGGACAGAGCCAAAAAATCATGAGAGCAAACACCCAAAATCAGGCACAATTTTTAAATATTACTCTAAGTCACTTGAAAATTTAACAGAACACAGGTTTTGCTTCAATATGCATGTTCTGAACAATCATGAAATTGTAATGTCTGGCATTATTGACTGATTGCAACCCTCACTGATTTGCCAGGAAATTAAACATATTCTTAGGGACAGGGCAAACGTGAAGCAAAAATTGAGGATGTCCTGCAAAATCAGAAATAACTATGAGCTACTCCTGGTGAACCAATCATTGCATAGCACTTTGGAAGATACCATGGGTAGAGTTTTAACATCACTTAAATATGCCTTTGCTTCAGGCAGCTCACTGTCCAGCATTAGCCAATTAAATGTGATGTCATTTTCTAAATATTTCTTTCTACAAATGTGTAACTTCTTCCTACAGTCAACCCTTGCAAATGTTATGGGGCCTTTACCTTTGCAGTTAGTCAGGCCACAATGAAAATCCTCACTACCCAACAAATTGTAAATGTGAGTGTGTGGTTATCTAAATGTACCTTATCTCTTTATCCCAGTTGTGTTTTCTTTAATATACCCTATACCTGTCCCCACCATTATTCTATATCCTTCCTCCCTAAAACAGTAATAGTATTGTTTCCTTTGCTGCTGTACATACTAAGTTAATATTACTAAGTGTAAATATATGCAGTGTTTTTCCTCTGTGGACAAATGTGACAAATACCATGTACCTTAGCAAACATGCAGATAGAGTAAAAACAGGAAGAGTTAGACAGCAGAATAACAAATATCCTGCACAAAAGTCACGCAAGGAAAAAAAAGAAGCATAGCCTGTGCTTTTAGAATGAATCAAATAAGTTTGTTTTAGAACATGGATGTTTTCTGAAAAAAAGAAGTTATGTTTTACTATAATGTTCCATCTGTGTTGTTGATCTTCATTCATTACTGCTGGGTTATCGGTTCTGCCCTCGGAACTGAGCCAGCCATATACCAAGCTCGTGTCAGCCAAAAACTCTCAAGCCAAGGTCCTACCCAGAATGCTCTGCTCCCTGTTACCTCAGACTGAGTTTGCAAGTTGATAGATAAATGTAGAGGCTACCTCTGGTCATAACAGACCTACAATAAAGGAGCATTTGAGATAAACCAGGAACCTCAGGATGGGGGCCGGAGGGTGGGAAGTAATGAATGAATGAAGATCAACAACACAGATGGAACATTATGGTAAGACATAACTTCTTTATCTGATGTTGTTAATCTTCGTTCATTCCTTACTGATGGGACAGAGTCCCCAGCTACCTGTATCCCTGGGTTGCCCTCATGGAAGGACATTCCTGAGCACCATGGAGCCAAAAGAAGCTCTACCTCTGTAGGCCAAATCCAATTTGTAATGAAGGATAAAAGCATGAGGTTTGGCCCCATTTGCAGCTGAGCAAATATCACTGAGGGAAGCCTTAGCATGGAAAGCTTCTGAAGTTCCCATAGACCTTGTAGAATGGGCTTTCACTCTATGAGGCACGGTGATATTGTTCTTGTTGTAGATAAAGGTAATGCAATTTCTCAACGATGAAGCCAATGTAACTTTTGAGACAGGATGACCTTGTCTATATCCAGAAAAGGCCAGAAACAGTTGGTCTGGTTTATGGATAGATTTTGTTCTGTCCAGATAAAAACATAATTGTCTCTGAACATCTAAGGAGTGCAGGCAATACTCTCCCTTGTTAGAGTGGTTAGGAAAAAACAGTGGGAGATCAATAGATTGGTTGATAGACCGCTCTGACACCACTTTTGGTAAAAAGGAAGAATTAGTTCTCAGTGATACCCTATCCTTATGGAAGATAAGATAGTGAGGTTTAATGCATAAGGCTTGAAGTTCTGACAAGCATCTGGCCGATGTGATTGCAATCAGGAACAAAGTTTTCCAAGAGAGATATTTCACGTCACATGAAGATGCAGGTTCAAAGGGGGCAGCTGTTAGAGCTTGCAGAACCAACGCCAAATCCCAATGTTGTACTGGTTCTCTAAAGGGGGTTTTAAATGGATAACCCCCTTCAAGAAAGTTTTACAGAGTCTATGTAATATAAGTGAAGAATCTTGAAAACCAATGTGGAAATTTGAGATGGCAGCTAAATGCACATGAATAGTAGAGGCAGACACCCCAGAGTAGAAAAGATGTGATAAGTAATCCAAAACCAATGAAACTGGGGCTGACAAGGGGTCTAATTGTTTATTCCCTACCCATAGAGAGAACCTTTTCTATTTATTGAGATAGATTAGTCTGGTGGATGATTTATGTGATGCAATAAGAATATTGCACACAGGGGACGAGAAGTTTTCCTGCCTGGCAATCATTGGAAGTGGAGAAACCAAGCTGTCAGTTTCAGGGTTGTTAGATTGGGGTGAGTCAGACCCTGTGGATGGGAGATCAACATTGGGGATGGATTGAGGATCCACAGTTGATCTAGCAGGTGAGGCCAGAGGAATGGGAACCAGACTTGTCGAGACCAATATGGAGCAATGACGATCACTTTGCTCTTCAACTGTCGTGCTTTCTTCAGGAATTGGGAGATGAGGCAAAGAGGAGGATAAAGCATAAAGTAGATCCAAGGACCAAGCGTGCACTAGAGCATCTCTCAGTGAATGTCTCTGAGGGGGGATCAGGGCAAAATAGTTGTTGTGGTTGGGGAGGCAAATAGGTTGCAGCAAGGCTGGCCCCAGCAGTTGAATATTCTTGCCGCTGTCACAGGATTGAGGAACCACTCATGAGGTTGCAGAATGCACCTGCTCAATTTGTCTGCTATCACGTTGGAGCTCCCGCGAATGTGTGCTGCAGTTACCTCCTGGGGTGGGAGGTTGGCATAATGGTTAAGGTGTTTACCTTACAGACACAAGGTGCAGGGTTTGATTTTCATATTGGGCAATTAGCTAGGCTTAAAATGGCCCACAAGGGTAGTTAGCCTAGTACTAATCTATGAACTTATGAACCTATGAATTAGAAAGTGGTTGGAAGCTATCACCCATTGCCATATTCTTAAGGCCTCTCGGCATAATGGATAAGACCTGGTACCCCCTTGTTTGTTGATGTAGCAGACCATTGACATGTTGTCTGATTGGATCACAATAGTCCCTGGCGGAAGGATGGAATGAAATGCTTGCAACACTAGTAGCACCTCCCTCAGTTCCAGTTCATTGATATGCAAAAGGGCCTCTGTCTCCGACCAGGTGCTTTGGACCGAGTTTCCCTGACATAGCCCCCCCCCAATCAGGGAGGCATCTGTGGTCACCGTGGCTATTGGTTGATGGGGGATGAAGGGGTGAGACCATTGTTGGGGATTTTGAGACGTCCACCAGAGTAAATCTTGCTTGCATCTCTGAGTTACACTTATCTGAAAAGACAAAGGATGTTGTAGAGGGTACCACTGAGTGCAAAGTAGCCACTGAAGGAACCTCATGTGAAATCTGGCTAGAGGAACAATGATGATCAAGGCTGCCATTGACCCCAAGAGTTGGAGTATAGATCGAGTGGGAGATTTGTGGTGACAGAGCAGCGGTTGAACCTGTTGCCTTATTCTTTGAAGCCTGTGGTCCAGAAGGGATGCTGTGCAATTTCTCATGTCCAACAGTACCCCTATAAATTCCAAAGACTGCGCTGGGGTCATGTTGGGCTTCTCCCAGTTTATAGTGATTCCCAGGCTTTGTGCTGTGAGGAGAGTGTAGTGTAGGGCTTCTTCAAGTAGACGCTTGATGGGGCCAGTGAGGATCCAGTCATCTAGATATGGAAACACCTGGAATCCTTGAAGTCGCAAGTGAGTGATAACCACTGCCATGCATTTGGTGAACACTCTGGGGCTGTAGAGAGACCAAAGGGCAGAGCTCAAACTTGGTAGTGACTTGCTCTTGTGCAGAAGCGGAGGTATCTTCTTGAGCATTTGTCCATTTTTATGTGGTAATATGCATCTTGAAGATCTACAGAGCACATCCAATTGTCTTATTCCAGAAGAGGAAGGATAGACTGAACCATGACCATCCAGAATTTCTCTGTTTTTACAAATATGTTCAGTGTGCTGAGATCCAGAATTGGTCTCCAGTCCCCTGTCTTTTTTGGCACTAAAAAGAACCTTAAGTAAAAACTGGATCATATATGGTCTAGGGGGATCGTCTGGATGACTCTTTTTTGTAGCAGCTTTTGGATTTCATGTACTGCTGCTTCCCTTTGACTGGGTGGAATGTTTGGTAATACTCTGGATGAAATTGGACAAAGATGGAAGGGGATGCGATAGCCTCTGGATATTATCCGTTGTACCCAGGACTCGGTGGTTATATTTTGCCAGGCAGCGGGGTATAAGGAAAAATGACCCCCGAGCACTTCCAGAGGTGAGAAGTCGGGCAATGCTTCAGGAGCGCTGATAGAGTTGGCCAGAGAAGGAATCTCGGGAACCCCAGTTTCATGGACCTCCTCTGCCCTGAAAGGGGCATCTTCCATTGGAGTTTCCCTCTCTGCCTCTAGGGGAGAACTCAGCATGTGCGTCCTGCTCCTCTGATTTCTGGAGTAGAATCGTTGAGGAGTGGAGTGTCTGACACCAATGGCAGACAGGGTCTTGCCATCTTGTTCACACCTTGCCAGTGTATCTTTCACTTTAGGGCCAAACAAAGAAGTGGCCTCGATGGGGGGTTCATGAAGGAAGCCTTAAAGGAGTCCACAAAGTTGTAAAGGTGCATCCAGGCATGTCGCCTGGTGACTATACCTGTGCCTGTCGCTCTAGCTGCTCCTTCCATTGCGTGAGAAATAAGACACATGGAAGAGTTGGAAATGGACTCTAGGGTGGCTATCTGAGAAGCCACATTGTCACGGACCTCATCAGAAACAGCTCCTGCCAAGGTTTCAGAGAGCTGGTTGATAAGATCCCTCTGAAGCCTGGTAAAGTGTGCCAAAAAGTTCAAAGACCTTACGGCGAAGGTCAATGAAGCAAACACATGCTTCCCTAGTCTGTCTATCGCCCGGGACTCCTTGTTGGGTTGATAGACAGTTTGGCTCTTTTCTGCCAAATCCTTCTTAGTTGCAGCCACCACCACCATAGCATCTACTGGAAGGCCTCGTGACCGATGTAGATGCTCAGCTGGTGCCGATAATATTTTATCAGGTCTCCTTGGTATCACTTCCAGGGTGTCAGGAGCCTTCCATGCATGCTGGACGATAAGCTGGATGTGCTCATCGGCCATCGGGGTGACCCAGGAGGTAGGAGGCCGGACATAAAAAGCCTGCAGGAATACGGATTCCTCAGAGGAAGCATTATGAAGACTTCCAGTCACCCCTCTGTCTAAGGATCTTGAGGATGTCACCAAAAGACACCTCATCAGAGGGTGACCATGGGGACCCTTCCCCATCATCAAAATCTGTATCTTCAGTCAATGACTTCTTAGTGTGGAGTCCATGTGCTTCCTCTTGCATGATGCTTTGTGGGGTACTTTCTCAGTGGAAGGTTCTGGGGAAGACTGCAAAGAGGGAGTCTCCTGAGGAGGAGAAACCTGAGGCTCTTGTGCCCGGTGTCTGGTAGTTGTGGCTTGTGACAGTTGCGGCACAGAGGGGGGAGAGGACTCTGACATGTGGGGTTTGCCAGAAGAGGCAAGCACCCTCTCGATAGCCTGGAAGGCCAGCCCACCCAAGGAGGGATGGGAGCCTGGAACTGAGCACTGCAGCCTCGTAACCGGGGTCACACCCCACCCTGACGAGCCGACCCCCAGACCAGGAGTCTCAAGAGGACTGTGAACCATGAGAGAGAGAAGATTCCTGGAGGGTGCCACAGAAAAAATCATAATGAAACCAGGAACACCCTCCCCCATGGCACAGCCACTGGCCTGAGAAGAGCCCGATGCCCAGTGCACTGAGGGGCACAAGGATGACTCTGTTTCCAAAGTGAGATCCACTATTGGAGTTGGAGGAAGGAAGCTGCGATCAGAGTAATAGGCTTCAAAACTTGGGTAGAAGTCGAAGGAGGAGTGTACACTGGAGTTTGAGGAGATATGCATTCACCTGAAGGAGGGAATGTGGACTTGAATGGGTGAGAGAGACCTTTGGCCACAAGCAACTGTTCAACAAGCTGCAGCACATCTTGCTCAGAGAGGCTCTTGGTTGACCTCATAGAGAAAGCTGATGGTGATTCTGGCCTTTCTAGAAAAAGACTATATTGACTACCAGTGAATGGATCCAAGGAAAGAGAATACCTGGTCCTCACCAATTCGAGCGGTGCAGAGCCCAGAACAGAGGACATCTGCATCGAAGAAAACAGTGTGGAAGTAGTCTGCGCCAATGACGTCAGCGCCATAGAAGTTGAAGGTGTCTGCACCGTAAAAGCAAAAATCTGCTCCGATGGGTACAGTGCCATCGAGGAAAGTGTCTGCACCGGTAATAAGGATGGTGCCGAGAAGGACTGCACCAAAGAACATGTCGGTGCCGGAAATGTCTGCACCGTGGAGGACAGAAACGTCATACTTGAAGCCAAAGGGGATTGTACCAATGGTGCCGAAGGGAACTGTACCTGCATGGACGAGGCTGGTAAGGGCTGCAATGGAACTATCAGAGCCGTAGTTGTCTGCACCAGGAACTCTGGTGCCAGTGTCGATAAGGAAGACATGGCTGGAACCAGAATCATTTGGGGTGGTGCCGAATCTGGAGCCGACAGGGTCACAAGTGGCAGTGCTGAAGCAGTAATCAGTTTCACCTTCTTATGAGTCAACTCTCTATGATCTCCAGAGGGAGAAGAAGGGAGCGACCTCAATGAGGAAGAGGAAGAATGACTCTTATGGGGTTTTAACAGGAGGGGGTGAGCCCTCCAACCCAGAAATAGCCTCAGAGAAAGGAGATTTAAGAAGACCTTTCAATATTAATTTATTCTTCCTCTCGTTAAGAGTCCTGGTCAAAAAGTTTTTACAAATCCCACATGGGGGATCCACAGTAAGGTGGGAGATATTCAGACAGTAGACACACAAGTCATGGCCATCCAAAAGTGGTAACTTATGGCCGCAATCCTTACACTGCTTGAAACCAATGCTACTTTTCTTATCCAACATAATGATGTGGAGAAGAAGAACAGTACCAAAGAAGAGGAAAGGCTACCCAAAAGGATGAAAAGAGAAAAGGAAGGATTACCAACAATGGTAATGAAGAATTACCTCAGAGGTAAGAAAAGGGTAATAAAGGGAAAAGGACTAAAGGGAGAGTCCAAAGTATGTGATAGGATAGGAAAATATTAGTAGAAACTATTTGAAAAACTTTAAAGTAATACTTTAAAAAACTTTCAAAAAATTAGACACAGCTGAGAGAGTGGTTTGACACAGCTGTACAGCAATGTGGAAAACGAGATCTGAGGTAACAGAGAGCAGAGCATTCTGGGTAGGAGCTTGGCTCAAGAGTTTTTGGCAGACGCGAGCTTGATATTTAGCTGGCTCGGTTCCAAGGATGAAACTGATAACCCATCAGTAAAGAATGAACGAAGATTAACAACATCAGATTGTACATATTTTTTGGTAGAATAGGCTTTCCAAGCTAAAACAGTATGTATGCTTTGGAAAAAGAGAAGTATGCTAAGGAGGTTGTAGGGATGAACACTTACGCATTGTTTTACACAAACTGCACTATGAACCTGATGTTTCTTTGTACCATGGTTAGGTTTGGGTGATAAATGTTGATAAGTTCAGCACCAATGCATTCCCACATTGGTGATCATTTGCACAGTCCTTTAACTATACATTATGAATCTTGATCGTCAGTAGATCTTTCATAAATAATGCTTGGAATTGTTGGGATACTGGATCTGAAAAACAGTATATATGTATGGCTTTGTCAAACTGTGGTCCATACTGTGCATGCAGCATAAATAATATCCACAAATCACTTAGAATAAAGGTGAGTTGATTTACAGCAGAACTCTGGAAAAGTATAAAAAATAATAATGCCATATGGTGTGAACAATCCTTCCAAGGAGACAATAATTATTTATACTCTATAATCCTCTGGAATCATAAATAGCTGTAGAAAGTTGTGATGGAATGCTGTTCTAAGACTAAAATTCCGTTATTGTCAAATACGTTATTTTAAGCAATTGATAACTATAAAATATTATGCACTATCCAATTAGTATAATCTACTCAGAGATCTGAAGAAATTCTAGAAAACTGTCATAATGATTAATAGTTTTAATGGTACAGAAAGGATATGGCAAAGGTGAATGGAGGACGAGACAGGACCATGGGAAAGAAGTAACAACCATTATGACATGTAGATATGGATCTAAAAACAACAAGATGTCAGGTCATAACTCTTGTATTTCTAATAATGCTTTAGTGCCAAATTTGGATATCAATCAAAAAAACACATTAGTTATATGAGATTTCATTATAACAAGGATTAATGCCACGTTTGGTATCTAGATAAGTGGAACCTGCTGTTTTATGTCACTTGGTATTAAATCAAGGATATTGTAGAAGAGCTGAAAAATTATTACTTTCAAAGACAGCATAAAAATCAGAGCATATGTTGGCATAAATTGTATCAGTGAAAGGAAATGGGGGAAAATGAAGCTGCAAAGGACATCAACACAGTACTCTGCTTTACAAGTGAACATAGCAACATAGACTTGTGCTACTCTTTTCCAAAAACATCCATGTCGATCAACACAACAAAAGGGTACAAAATCACATATATTTATTGAGGACTTTCATCTCTCCCTAAAGGACTCCATCAGAATAAAAAAAAAAAAATCAAACAAAACTGCCCAGTAATAGAGATTTTTTTCCAGAAACGTGATAAAAATCTTAAAGGAAATGTGTAACCTGTTCTTCATTGTAACTGACCAGTCCTCATTTTCAGTATACTGGCAATTGAAATACAGTCATCAGTGCCCGGGGTCTTGTTTGAATTAAGCTTAATTTGCTATTTTAAACTCCCTATATTCCATCCTATTTTCCCAATCTCTACCCCATTGGATTAAAGGCACCTTTTCTAAGATGAAAAACCAAAAACACTTAAAAATCTACAAAGATAGCAGTGTCTAAAGTGTGCATTCCTATTATCATATTTTGGTGGTGTACTGATGGCATATACGTGGTCCATACACATTTCTATATCTATGTCATATATATAATTGTGTGTGTGTGTGTGTGTGTGTGTGTGTGTGTGTGTGTGTGTGTGTGTGTGTGTGTGTGTGTGCGTGTGTGTGTGTGTGCGCTTGTGTGTGTGTATATATGTATTATATATAAGATGTGTCTACACACACATATATATATATGTCAATCCACTGTCCTCCTCACCTATTATGCGTATACTGCCCCTGTCAGTCTGTATGCTATGTTTGTCTGCACAGCTCTGTTATCTGCTCTTCTCACTCTATCCCATCCCTCATCACCTTCTCAAAACCCTTGTTCCCCCACAAAAAAAAAAATGTCATTTATTCACCCTTTATTTATGGATACAGGATACCCATCTATGTTTGCTTCTGCTTAGTTTTCTCTCCTTTTCTACCTTTCCACTTATGTGTTGGATATGGTTGTCACTGTGCTGCTGCTACCTGCATTGATGTGCTGGCTGGGTGGTACTTCCAGCTGTATATTGCTGTGTTTAAAAGGATAGACAGGAACTCCTGCAGGCAAAGGTCGAATGAATCCACAACAATGTATAATCCAAAAAAGAAGACCTCGACCACCACAGCAATGAGAAGCAAAGAGCAGAGTAATAAAAACAAACTGATGTAGAAATAAAACAAAAACTTTAATAGCAAAAGGTGAGCACTTTTGCAGAAAACCGCTTTCTCAGATGTTAATACAAAATAGCAAAATACAGCCCTTATCAAGAAAATTGCACCAATCAAAAACAACCAATAAAAACACATAGAGCAGAATTATAATCTAAATATGACATCAATAGTGACATCTACTGCTCATTCATAAAACAAAACTATTAAGCCAATCAACTCAGGGAGGTAGGCCACACTTACAAAGTACCGGCCTTAAAGAAATACTGTCATTTAAACCAGGTTTAACATTGGCTCACAATTTAATAACCCAAAGCAGTTCTCTGCACTCCATCTTGTTCACAATATCACCACCCCATAAATCCTCAGTTAACATTTCAAGAATAGTAAACTTAAAACAATGAGCAGCACCATGTTTCACAAAATGTTTCGCTAAAGCATTAGTCATCTTCTTATTCCTAATATCCCCTCTATGGTCCAGATTCTTTTCTTTCAACATCCTGTTCATTTCGCCAACATAGTAAGAGTCACATGCTTGACACAAAGCCAAGTAAACTCTCCTGCAGCTATATCAAAGGTGTACGTGTGTATATTTATTCTATAATGAATGTCTGATATGTTAAGTGATTGGCAAATAATACATGGAAAAGAGCATGTCAACCATTCTTTATATCAATAAAGAACAAAACTTAGCACATCGAAAAAGGAAACAAATGTAAGACCAATAATCCAAACACATTCAGATTAAATTTATGTGAATTGTGTTAGGGTTATGGGAATGGTATTTTGCAGGTAAACTGCACATTAGAGTTTGGGTTGGAGTTAGCATTTATTATACGTTGGGTAAAGCCCCCGCTCCACCTTAGTAATATGTGCAATCACTAACCCTGTTGAGTAGCTTACCTGCAAAAAGCCCTTCTCATAACACTACCACTACACAAGACAGCTTGGACACTTACCACACACACACGTGCAATCCACTCCCTATGCTATCCTTAATCCTAAACACAAGCAATCATACACACAGACAAATTTATCCCCTTACCTTAACCCTAAAACATGCAACCTCTCACACAAACTCCCAGCCCCATCACTTACCTTTTTTGATCATATGGAAGTTGCCCAAAGAAGTTGTTGACCAAGAATTGTGTTGATCAGTAGGTACAAGCAGTTCAGTTGTATCTCACAAACTACTATCAACCATCTACACCGCACCTATATATATATATATATATATATATATATATATATATATATATATATATATATATGTATATAGAGAGAGAGATTTATATCTACACAAGCACACACACGCACACACACACTAACACACACACACACACACACACACACACACACACACACACACACACACACACACACACACACACACACACACACACACACACACACACAGTTACCATAGCATTTTTTAACTACTGTTTGTCAACATCTTGCATAGCCTTGGATAATTACTGATCTTCAACACTCAGTTTGGTTGGTGATGTTGCAGTCTACATAGCTTTTGTCATCTTGATTCACTTTCATCCTAATGGAGTGGAGCCAGTTGGCATAATGGTTAAGGTATTTGCCTCCCATGCACAAGGTTCAGTGCTAAACTCCCGACGATGCCTGAATGGAGTTTGCATGTTTCCCCCCTGTGGGGTTTCTCCCATCTCATAAAAACACTCTGACTGTTTACACCTCAAACTCACCCAAGAATGGAATTGTGGGCAGCAGCACAGACTTTATATGGTGCCCTATAGGGGGAATAGTTGTATAGACTATACTATCCTCTAGATTGGAGATCACAGAGCGCACGCCATGTCAGGGTTAGCCACTTGATGGTGTAAAAATTGGCTCTAGATGACTTCAATTGTGTTGGCTAATTTCACCAAAAATGGACTAGGGTATTTGTTGATGATAAGTAGGTTGAGAACCCAGCCTACTCCAACCTATGCCAGGGACTCATGGTAATGGTGGAAGGTGTGTATTTTCCCCAATTAGCCAGTGTGTGCCTGTCATAAAGCTCAGCAGCCCTGGGTCAATAAGCTACTGGTAGGAAGGTGCCCAATTGCCCAGCTTGGGTTACCTGGGATAGCTTTGTTGAGTGAAATCGGGAAGTAAACTAGTTAACTGGTTAAACATGAACTAAGACTGCTACACCCAGGGTAGGTTCACTGACCAGGATGGACTTTGGAAGTGGATAACATGATGGTAAGAAGGAGGTTGGAAATCATCTATATCCAGGAGACAAGATGTAAGTGCAGTGCAGCAAAGACACTTGGCTTGGGAATCAGAGCTACTACTCAGGAGGACAGTCTAGAAATGGTGTGAGAATTGTGGTGAGGGAAGGCCTCAGAAGACAGTGAGGGTTGTCATCGGAATTAGTGACAGAAGTATGACAGTCAGATTTCAGTGTAAGGATAGGGCAGTATTCATAATCTCAGACTATGCCCCATGGCAGGGTTGTAATAGTGAGGAAAAGACTGCATTCATGCAGCAGAGGCAGGGCCTACTAGATAAAGCAATAAAACTGAATTGTTGTTGATAATGGATGACCTACCTGCACATATCAGGACAGACAGAAGAGTGTATGAGGACTGCCTGGGTCCAAATGCGTATGGAAACAGGAATAAAGTAGGAGATGCCATTGTAGACTTCTGTATGGCAAATGACATACATGATGGGGCCAACACATTTCAGCAAGAC
Source organism: Protopterus annectens (assembly GCF_019279795.1). Taxonomy (NCBI): domain Eukaryota; kingdom Metazoa; phylum Chordata; order Ceratodontiformes; family Protopteridae; genus Protopterus; species Protopterus annectens. The sequence continues at coordinate 779,394,142 of NC_056737.1, read as the reverse complement.
AGGCAGCCACAAAATCACATACAAGAGTAGCCAACATGCAACTCAGGTAGACTTCTTCCTAGTAAGGAACTGGAACTGCAGCAGAATCAATGATTGCAAAGTCATCCACAGTGAAATGGTTGGTCCACAATCATTTGCAAGAAGTGGTTATAAGGTCAGCAATGACTCGGCTGAAGACTTGGAAGCTGACTGAAGAGAAAGCCAAAGAATTCAAAGAATTACTCAGGGCTCTAGCAACTTAGGAAAAATAGCAAATAGGTGGAGTTGAAGACGAATGGCAAGATACATAAGGAAAGCTGGTGTTGGAATGTAGAAGTCCAGAAAGTCTTCAAAGGAAAGAATGATGCAGAAAAAAGTGAGAGATAGAAAAGATAGACTAGGCTAAGAAGGAACACTGGTTAATGACAAAAAGGCAAAGATAACAGTTACGTAAGCAAATAAGAAGGCATCAGAGGTATTCTACCATCTTCTGCAAGGCGACTCAGTAGATGGAACAAACAAGCTTTATTAGGTTGCAAGGCAAAGACAGAAAGGTAAAGAAGACAGTCAGACACTCGTCATAATGGATGCCAGCAAAGACCTACTCACCATTCCACATAAAATCAAAGACAACATACGGAGCACTTGCAGCAGCTTCTGAATAAAGAAAATCCCATATAAGCTGCACCCCAGGCATAGCCTACAATGAGAGAAGAGGAGGGGCCCACCCTAGAAGAGATGAGAACAGCACTAAGGAAAATGAAGTTGGGCAAAGCAGCAGGCTTAGATGAGGTCACTGCAAATTTGATCAGGCTGTTATTTGATATGAGGAGACATGGTTCCTGAGGGCACACATAGCTGTATGACAAGAAAAGAGTATCCCAGATGACTGGAGAATACGTATACAAGTGCCAATGTGCAAGAAAAAAGGGGACATCCACAACTGTGGATGGTACAGAGGTATCAAACTGTCATACTACATGAACGTTCTGGAAAGAGTGATTGATAAACAAATACACAGAGTAGAAGAAAATAAGATGGGAGATCAGCAGTTCAGATTCAGATCATGATGTAGCACAACACACAATATTTGCAGTGAAATAGAGAGTTGAGAAGGGGGAGTCCAACCAGGCATTCCTAGACTTGGTGAAAGCATATGACAAAGTGTCTAGAAAGCTAATTTGGGCAGCCCTGCACTGGTTCAGAGTCCCAAAAGCATTGATAGAATTAGTGCAGGCTGTGTACAAGGACTCAGTGATTTAAGTGTGAACAGTGTTCAGAATCTAGAGAGGTTTCCCATGGAAGTGTATATCTGGGTTCTGCTCTTAGCCTACTTCAGTTCATACTGGTAATGGACTATATTAGCAAACAGGTCAGATGGCACAGATCGAAAAAGTTGCTGCATGCAGATGATGTGGCATCACAGGCAGACTCTGAGCAAGACCCTCAGCAAAGGATACAGAATGGATTGCAAAACTGAAGGCACATGGGTTGAAAATTAGTAGAGGTGAGACAGCTGTAAGGGCAGCAAATGGGATAAATCAGAAGAAGCTGAGAAATAAGATAGAGGAGAAATGGCTTCAAGTATCTGGAAGGTTTTGTTGAAGAGAATGGAAGTCCGAATGACAAGGTCAAAATTAGAATTATAGGGGCTAGTGCTAACTAGCACAGAGTGTCAGGGGTAGTGTGTGAAGAAGAATACCAAAGAAGCTGAAAAGTAAGGTATACAAATTAGTGGTGCAACCAGTACTACTGTATGGTGCAGAAATATGGGTAATAAAGACAGAGTAGTTGAGGAAGCTAGAAGTGATGGAGATGATCTGCCTGAGATGGGTAGGTAATAGGATGCACATTATGGGATGGAAGAATAAATAAGGACATCAGAGCAGAATCCAGAGTAGTTTCAATTGCAGAGAAAGTGAAAAAGAACAGATTGCAGTGGTTTGGACACATGCAAAAAAAGAAGATGAAAATTTGGTGAAGAAGATTTCAGACAGACAGGAAGAAGGCAAGACAAAATGAGGATGCCCGGCAAAGACATGGATGGACTGTGTGAGATAAGCCCTGTGACAGTCAGGCATTACTGCAGAAGAAAGTAGGACAGTGGCATTGTATTAACAGATGGCAGCATGTGACACCACACTCCAACCCCATGTGAGAATGGGAAAAAGGGGTTGATTATGATGAGTGGGATGGAGTCCTAACATTCGGGTTGTGAGGTTGAGGCCCTGCACACATAAACTGCATTTTTTTCTTTTATTTGTTCAGTGTGTCTGTTATTTTTGGGTGTAGGCTTGCGTGCTGGGTTCATGTTTTGTATGGAATGAAAAGTTTCTGTTAAATAAATTAAAACTTTAGACTTGAAAGCTGGCCCCATTGATTAATTTAACTGTTATGTGCAGAACCAATTGCTATTATCTCTCTGTCTCTCTCTGAATATATATATATATATATATATATATATATATATATATATATATATATATATATATATATAGGTCTACTGCTTTGCATCGAATACCACATATTCGAAAAAGAGCAGTAGACCGCTTTTAGTTTAGTTACGCGAAAGTGCACTTTTGCAAACTCAGCTTCTATGAACGGATCGCACCACAGTGGAGGACAGTACGAAAATGTGCTATGTCCTCCACTGTGGTGTGGTAGTCACAGACTTTAGGGTTAGAGCACTGGTCATGGTAAGGGAATAGGGCTATCCCCTTACCATGACCCGTTGCCTAACCCTAAGGTCCGTGACTACTGCACCACAGTGAACGACAGGCTATCCTCCACTGTGGTGCGGTAGTCACGGACCTTAGGGTTAGGATGCAGGTCATCATAAGGAGATAGCCCTACTAGCTATCCCCTTACCATGACCCGTGGCCTAACCCTAAAGTCCATGACTACTGCACTAAATGGCAGAAAGTAGCCCTTTCGATTAAGTGCACTTTTGCGTAACCCAGGGTCTACTGTGTGAGTTTGAAGAAGTGTATTTGCGAACTTATACAGTAGACCCATATATATATCTATATATATATATATATATATATATATAAATATATATATATATATATATATATATATATATATATATATATATATATATATATATATATATATGGGTCTACTTTGTTTTGTTTAATCTCATTTCACTAAATTTCATTTAATCCTGACTACTTAGCTAAAAACTCAAATTATTGAAAACCCATTTCACTGAATCTCATTTCACTGAACTGCAGTTAGTATATATATATATATATATATATATATATATATATATATATATATATATATATATATATATGGGTTCACTTCAGTTCACTGAACTTTCAATTCACTGACTTTCATTTCACTGACACCATTTCACTGAAATTCATTTCACTGAAACTTCATTTCACTGAAAGTTCATTTCACTGACAACTATTATTAGCAATAAAATGGAATATTTCCCCTTCCCACTAGTGCACCCTGGAGTTAGAATATATAGTTAGGTGTGGGGGGCAGAGCCCCCACATCGGGGTGGGGGGCGCAGCCCCTACTTCATTTCATATGATATTCTTACGTTTTGATATAATATTGCTTAGTAAAAGAAGAGTAAGTGGGAGGCTGCGCCCCCCACCCCGATGGGGGCTCTGCCCCACACCCAACTATATATTCTAACTCCAGGGTCGCACTACAGTGGGGAAGGGGCATATTCCATTTACTTTGTAATAATACTTGTCAGTGAAATGAACTTTCAGTGAAATGAAGTTTCAGTGAAATGAATTTCAGTGAAATGGTGTCAGTGAAATGAAAGTCAGTGAATTGAAAGTTCAGTGAACTGAAGTGAACCCATATATATATATATATATATATATATATATATATATATATATATATATATATATATATATATATATATATA